>NC_056741.1:768346602-768434102 GCF_019279795.1 Protopterus annectens | reverse complement strand
AACATCCATCTGGGTTGAAGCACATTTTCATTGGAGGCCCAGGGAGATAAGCTCTGAAAAAAAATGCATACAAACAGTACGGATGCAGAATGACAGTGGTTTATAAGGTAATACAAAAGGAAATGAGCAAATGTTGCATACATACAAAATAATAACACTGGCTAGCAAAGGAACAGTAAATCAGCAAACCTCTGGCAACATGTCTTGTTAAGCAAGTACAGTTGCATTTCCCCTTTAAAATGTATTGTTGGGCGCTTGAGTGAGCAGAGCGTCTGCCAAGATTAAGAAGATGTCACAGTTCGTTATGGAAGGGTCAACTTAGCTAAGGAGATTGGGTTTACCCAGAAAGTCTGTACTGTGTTTTGCTTCATATTTTTTTTCATGTTTACCTACCACATCTTCTTCCTCCAGCCCAACTAAGCAGCTTGTACATACTACAGTAGGTTAAGTAAGCAGCTTGTACATGCTAAATTAGGTTAAGTAAGCAGCGCTTGATAACCTGAATATTCTGACCTGTGAGGTAAAGTACCACTTGGTGTAAAAACTGCAAACTTTGGTCTTTGAGAAATACATTTTTTAATATGCTTTTCCCGCACAGGTGATAAGCAAAGATCTAACTTCATTATACTCATTTTGGTCAGTAAGGTTTAAAATGTTGGCTTACTAGCTATGAGATGTATCTGATCTGGTTACTTGTTTTGAAGACGTTCCTCCTCTTGCTATATGAGACCGTGAAGGTGACCCCCCAATTACTTGTACCTCAGTTCACTAGCATAAGACTTCTGTATAACCCATACTGTTAGGTACTCACCTCCACCCTTATTATTAAAAAAACATTGGTTGCCTACTGTGTTTTGGGTCAGTCACCTTTATTGATGTTTCTATAAAACTAGGCATGCCACAAAAACCTTTCCTCTTTTTGCAAGTTCTCAGGCCCCTGGAATGTAGCTATTAGTAATCCATCTATGACCCATTCCCATAGGTTGTTTAATACTTCAGTTTACTTCCAGTGTCAAATCATTCTGAATCCTGTTGACCTATAATCAGTTTCATTTAAAGTTTCACATACACTTGTGTTGCATATTCAAGTAATGCTTCGGCCTCTTTTATAACAGAGATTGAAATTTGGACATGTACATTTTTATTATATTCATCTTCTTCTTTCGGCTGTTCCCGTTAGGGGTCGCCACAGCGGATCACCTGTTTCCATTTCTTCCTGTCCTCTGCATCTTGCTCTGTCACACCAACCACCTGCATGTCCTCTCTCACCACATTCATAAACCTTATCTTAGGCCTTCCTCTTTTCCTGTTACCTTCATCCTTAGCATATTTTTCCCAATATACTCCGCATCCCTTCTCAGCACATGTCCAAACCAACGTAATCTTGCCTGTCTGGCTTTGTCTCCAAACCTTCCAACCTGGGCTGACCCTCTAATATACTTATTTCTAATCCTGTCCACCCTCGTCACACCCAGTGCAAATCTTAACATCTTTAACTCTGCCACATCCAGCTCAAACTCCTGCCTTTTGTCAATGCCACTTTCTCCAACAAATATAACATAGCTGGTCTCACTACCCTCTTGTAGACCTTCCCTTTCACTCTTACAGGTACTCGTCTGTCACAAATTACTCCTGACACTCTTCTCCACCCACTCTCCATCCTGCCTGTACTCTCTTCTTCACCTCTCTTCCACACTCACCGTTATCCTGTACTATTGACCCCAAGTATTTAAACTCATCCACCTTCACCACCTCTACTCCTTAAAAAATAAAATAATAATAAAAATAATGCACATTTTTATTATATTGCAAGTAAGATATCCAGTGTAGAAGTAGGACAGGCTGTATTAGTTTTCTTACAGGACATTTTGTTGTGATCAGTATCCTGTCTGCCTGGAAACTTCTTGAAGCAGCACATACATTATGGGTACTCTTGAGATAGCTGTCCTGAAGTTCTGTGGAAAAACTTATTTGTGCAAAAAAGGCTCCTGTCTGCCATTCTCTGAATCTTTATACTTTGCTTTGTAAATAATTACCAGTGTTTTTTCAACATGGCCATTTTCATGCTCTAATTTACTGTCATTTTGTATAGCGTTTGTGATATAGATATCTGTGAATTGAGATGAGCACATTACATTTCTGACTATACGGAAGACGCTTACTGTTGAAGAACCAGCACTGCCTCGTGCAGGGGGGGCCCGGTTACTGCTAAAGAATAGTGGCAGGGTCTTCTCCTTCATGTGATTTGAAATCTTATAGGTTATAGATTGCAGCCCATGTAAGTTATGTTATAGAGCTAATGTGCTATGTACCTCGCACTGTATTTTTGTATGCAGTGTATCATTAGCAGGGCTCTGCTGATCTTAGGATGAGGTGGCAGGAGCCATCGGAAAGATAATTTGATAATTTAGGCACCCTGAATAAGAGGTACACCATTTTGCATCCCTGCAGAAGGTATAAGGTTCAATTGTCACCTTCAGCCAGTGCCTGTTTGGAGTTTGCATGTTCTTCCTGTGTCTCTTTGGGATTTCTCACATCTCCAAAAAACATACTGAGTGTTTCCATCTCAAACTCTCAAAAGAATAGAGTGGTGGGCAGCAGCTGAGATTCTACATGGTGCCTGTATAGGTGGAAGAGTTGTATAGACTCACCACTTTGGGCATATTCTGTGGTGGACAATATCCTCAGGTTTAGGTGTGCACTGATCACAGACTATACACAGTGGCAGGGCTATAGCCACACAGCTGTGTAAAATATGGTTGCAGGTGATTCTGTCTTGTTGACTAATTTTGCCAAATGGACATGGGTATTTGCCAGTGATAAGTGGATTGAGGATCTTGCCTACTCTGACCTGTGCCAGAGACCCATGCTAATGGTGGGTGCCCTGTGTCGGTAAGCTGATGATTGTCTTGTGTCCAGTCACTCTGCTTGGGTTACCTGGGATAGCTGTATTGAGCGAAAGCTAGAAATAAAAACAACCAACTTGCCAAACATGAACTAAGAATTGCTACACTCAGTGTAGGTTCACTGGCAGGACGGAACTTGGAAGTAGTTGACTATAGGTTGTTATAGCCCGTGTAAGTTCTGTAATCTACAACCTATAGTCATGTAGGAGGAGGCTGGACATCCCATACAGTATATCCAAGAGACCAGATAGAAAAGCAATACAATAAAGCCACTTGGCTTGATATCCAGTGTCTACTACTCAGGAGGAGGACAGGATAGAAATGGGGTAGGAATTATGGAGGAGGACAGGATAGAAATGGGGTAGGAATTATGGTGAGGGAGAGACTCTGAAGAGTCCAGCTCCAGACAAGCAGAGTACCTCAGGGTTCAGTCCTGGGACCGCTCTTGTTTGGCATCTACTTCTCTGAAGTACAGGCCAACACTAAGGGACTCTGGCTAACAAAGTTCACAGATGACTGCAAACTGGGAGTCATTATTGAATCCCCAAGTGATGTGGCTATTCTACAAAAGGGCCTTCCAGAAATAGATGCTTGGTGCCAGAACCATGGGCTCAAGCTCAATGCCAAGAAATGTGTAGTTATCCCCTTTGGGAAAAAACATGTACCTGTGAATTACCACATAGGTGGCAGTACACTAAACACCAAAAATGTGATAAGAGACTTAGGGACACAGGTGGACAGTGGTCTCACCTTCGATACCCACATCGCCACAACAGTCAGGAAATCATTCTATGTGGCACACCTAATCACTAAGGCCTTTTCATCCAGAAAAAAGGAGGTCATTGTCCCACTGTACTCATCCCTCATACTCATCCCTCATTAGACCCATTATAGAGTATAACGCCCCATTTGATATATACCTCTCAAGACATCTGCAACAACTGGAAAGGCCGCAGAAATACCTCCCTTAAAGAATCACAGGCCAAAAGCAGATGCCGTATGCTGACCATCTAGCAAAACTCCAGCTATACTCTGTCGCATATCATCTACTCAGAGGTGATCCCTGCTGAATATACAAGGCCATGTCAAACCCAGAGCTGTTTGATATGCTACACTTAAAGAAATCCCAATCCCTCAGTGCCACACACTCCAGGGATCTAAACCTTGTCATCACAATGAACAAAACATGTTGGAGGGGGATAGGTTCCTGACCCAGAGACTCCCCAGACTCTCTGGAATAAACTGCCCATACATGTCAAGCAGAGCACCTCTTTGGCCCTCTTCAAAAGGAACCTTGATGATTGGATGGGAGATGAGAAATTCACCCCAGGGATCACTTCAGTCGCCCTGCTAGACACAGGGGTCCAGGGAAGTTAATATTGTGGGAAGAAATAGCCAGGGAATTGTTATGGATAGGCTTGTATAGGCCCTAGGGCCGATAGCCTAGTACCAACCTATGAACCTGTAAGACAGTTGGGTAAGTAATTAGAATTAGTGACAGACTCATGACAATCACAGTGATAGGGCAGTATTCGTAATCTCAGTATATGCCCCACAGCAGGGTGGTGATGGTGGAAAGAGTGCATTCATACAGTAGGTGCAGGATCACAGACTCCCCTGTAGAGACTAGCATTATTCAAGAAGGCCCATAGTCTTAAACTCTGTGCTAAAAAATAAATAATTATATCCTTTGGAAAGCCAGCTATCCTGGTTAATTACCATGTTGATACTGCACCCCTAAGAGTTGACCCAGTGGTCAGGGATCTAGGTATCCACGTAGACAGTAGCCTTATCTTTGACCATCATGTGGGCACAATGGCGAGGAAATCTTTTTATGTTGCACAGCTTATAACGGCATGGCATGTGTGTCCAAAAAGGTCAGAAAATATACCCCCCATGGGATCCCTGCTGGACAGGGGAAATGGGTGCTGACTTTGTGGGAACATGGTTGAAATTCTTGGCTAGGCTTTTAAGGGCCTCTGGGCCAGTAGCCCATTATCATCCTATGAACCTATTATCCCACTGTACTACACCCTTTTCAGACCAGTCATAGAGTACAGTGCTCTGTTTGGTATGTACCTGACCAGGTATAAGTAGCAACTACAGTGACCCAAGAGGTTCCTTACAAAAAGAATACAAGGCGTAACAGATCTAACTTATGCAGAGGACATGATGCTTTCCCTCTACTCAGTTTCCTATAGATTGCTGAGGTGTGATCTGTGCCTGGCTTACAAGGCATCTGCAAAAATCCCACACTTATGAATCTCTTCCTTATTCGTAAGTCAAATAGTGCCAGAAATACAAGGTCTAGGGACTTGAATTCCATCTGTGACTTGGACGGAACATGCTGGAGAAACAGATGTGTCCCAGAGACTGCCCCTCCTATGGAACAGGCTTCCCAGTCATGTGAACCTGAGTTTGTTACTTAAAGTGCAACATATACCAGTGTATGGGGAATAGGAAATTTACACCACATCTGGCACCCATGTCCCTTATAGACAGAAGTAGCTTGTAAATCCCTGGTTGTCAGAGTCCTGTTTGGATATAGGACATAATTATTCTTTTGGGAAAACATGACTAGGCTTAGGCCCCTGGGTCGTTAACCTAGTAACAGTCTATGAATCATGTACAATAATGGTCAACTTGCAGATCAGGTAGGCGTTCCCATTAAGGAAAGGGCAATGGGGTAGAATCAGCAATTGCAAATTCATTCCCAGTGAAATAATCAGCCCACAGCATAAAGCACTGGTTGCCACAATCAGCTACAAGCACTGATCAGAGAGGGCTCTAAGGTCAACAGAGACCAGGCTGAAGGACTGTAAGATGACTGGAGAGAAAGCACAGCAGTTCAAGAAATTACTCTGGGCTCTAGCACCTCAAGAAGAAGAGGAAATAGGTGGAGTTGAAGAATAGCAGTGTCTCAAAACAGCATGTGTGAGCACTACATATCAGATGTTTAGCTGAGCCAGGTATGGAAGTAAGGTACATAAGGAAAGCTGGTGGTGGAATGCAGACCTCCAGGAAGTCTTCAAAAGAAAGAATGAGTGCAGGATAAAGTGGGAGACAGAAAAAAATGGATCAGGCTAGGAAGAAATACTGGATGGATAACAAGGAGGCTAGGAAAGGAATTGCAATAGCAAAGAACAAGGCAACTGAGGCATTCTAATAACTTCTGGAAGGTGACTCTGTCGATAATACAAAGAAACTATATCAGGTTGTAAGGCAAAGACAGAAAGATAAATAGTCAGACACCATTCATAAGGGATGCCAGCAACAACCTGCTTACCAGTGCACAGGACATCAATGGCAGATGGAAGGAGTAGTTCCAGCAGTTTTTGAATGAAGAAAATCCCACAGAAGCTGTACTGTACCAGGCATAGCCTACAGTGAGAGAAGAGGATTTGCCCACCATAGAAGAAGTAAGAACAGCACTAAGGAAAATGAAGTTCGAGAAAGCAGCAGGCTCAGATGAGGTCACAGCAGATGTGATGAAGATGCTGGGTGAGATAGGGGAGAAATGGCTTTTGAGGGTACTCATAGCAGTGTGTAGAGAAAGGTGTATCCCAAATGAATGGAGAATAAGCATACTAGTGCCAGTGCTTATGAACAAATGGGACATTCACAACTGTAGATAGCCGAGAGGTATCTGACTCCTGTGACATTGCATGAAAGCTCTGGAGAGGGTGATTGATAAGTGACTATGTTTAGTAGAAGAAAGTAAGATGGGAGGTGAACGGTTCATATTTGGGTCGGAATCGGCGCAGATGACCCATTGTTTGTAATGATTCAGTTGAGAAGAAGCTACAGATGAGGAAAGTCCAACTGGGCATTTCTAAACTTGGAGAAAGCATATGACAGAGTTCCAAGGAAGGTGATTTGGGCTGTCCTGTGGTGGTTTGAAAATCCAGAAGCATTGGTATTTTCCAGTGGGAGTGAGTGTGCATCAGGGTTTAGCTCTGAGCCCTCTGCTGTTTGTACTGGTGATGGACTGCATTAGCAAACAGGTTAGAGGGGGTCACATCAGCAGATTTGCTTTATGCAGATGATGTGGCATTACCAGCAGACTCTGAGCAAGAATTTCAGCAAAGGATAGGGGAATAGAATTCAAAACTGAAGGCATGTGGGATGAAACAATACAGATGAGACTGTTGTAGTGGCATCAAATGGGTAAAATCAGAAGAAGCTGAGAACTGAGATGGAAGGGGAAATTGTGGAACAGCTCACTTATCTGCCGGGGTGAGTAGGAGAAGGGAAGTCTGAATGCGGAGGTCAAAGCAAGAATAAAGGGGGCTGCAACTAAGTGGCACAAAGGGTTGGGTAGTATATGACAGAAGAATGCTAAATAAACTGAAAAGTAAGCTGTGCAAAATGGTGGTGAGACAGTACTACTGTATGGTACAGAAACATGGGCAGTAAAGGCAGAGCAGTTGAGGAAGCTAGATGTGATGGAGATGAAGTGCCTGAGACAGGAGGTAGGATGAATACTGTGGGGCAAATGGAGAAATGAGGGCATAATAGTAGAAGCCAAAGTAGCTCCAACTGCAGAAGAAGTCCGAGAACAGACTACAGTGATTCAAGTACATGTGCAAAAAGCAGAAGACAATCTGGTGAAGATGGTTTTGGGCAGACAGGAAGAAGGCAAGAGGAAACAAGAGTGTCCAGCAAAGAAGTGGATGTATTGTGTAAGAATAGACCTGTGACAGTTAGGCATGAGTGTTGAAGAAGGCAGGAGAGTGGCATTGAATAGAGAGAGATGGTGACAGTTGACATGGCACCCTGACCCCATGTAGAAAATGGGAAAAGGGGGGATGACGATGACTACTGCATTTATCCCATTGTTTTTTTTCTATAGTACTGTGCCCTGAATTTATGATCCTCATACCCTTTGCTTCTATAGGGCAGCCACGGTGGTGCAGCAGTTAGTGTTGTCGCCTCACAGCAAGAGGTTCTCCGGTTTGATTCTTGGCTGGGGTGCCTTCTATGTGGAGTCTACCTGTCCTCCCTGTGGTCATGTGGGTTTCCTCCAGCTGCTCCGGTTTCCTCCCACATCCGAAAGACATGCTGTAGGTGGATTGGCCACTCTAAATTGGCCCTAGGTGTGTGTGTGTGTTTGTGCCTTCCGTGGAAGGTTGGGCGCCAAGCTGGCAACTCGACACTGTAAAACTCCACTGCCAATCATGAGCGGACAGGTGATCCGCTGAGGCGAACTCTATCCTGGAAAAGCCAAAAGAAGAAGAAATATCCATTGCTTCTATGTTTTTCTAATTCATATTTCTGTCTTGGCTCTGTTTTCAGTTGTTTACTTACTGACTTCTTACACAGGTTTGCCAGTTTTTCTTTTCAGTGTGTATAGCTGTCTTTAAATCTGTTGATTGATGGAGCCAAAATGTTTCCTGTTGGCTCAGGCTGAGCTGGAAGACGGACAGTATGGTACAGAGCGACGTTTTTATAGCGTTTTAATGGAGCCCTGAAGTGACAGTTGGCTCCTTTGCAGTAAGAAAGAGTCTTATAAAAAAAAATCTTGGCTGCCTTATTTTGTTTCTTACATCATATTGATTAAAGAGAGCCTTGGAAGTTTAGCTCTGAAATGAATGACTGCATGAAGTGAGGTAGAACGAATCTTCCAGTCCAATTGGTCGGTGTAAGCAGGAGTTGCTTGTTAGTACAGAAACGTGTATGTACTCTATAGTGCTGCATATCATTAAATGTGCATTTATTGTTTTTTTTTTTTTTTTTTCCCCCTGAGCGCGTGCTAGCAGCCTACTCTAGACTCTAAATACCTGTATCCCTGTAACTCAAGCCTTCATATTTCTCACTTAAGCCACTAGGTGGCAGTACATCACCTCCTTTTTCCTTCCAGGCTCTTGCTACTGTTACGTAAGCCTATCTCTGCATCAGTTTTTTCCCTCCTAATTAAATAACCCCCCCCCCCCGCGCTAAAGTTTTCTTTACAGGTTTCAAACCAGCCCCATACCCATAGTACCTCTTCACTTCTGAGCTTACTCCTTGCTCCATTGATAGTTTTTTTCGCTGACTTCTGCTCTGCTGCTTTCTCCTTTGGCTCTTCCCCCGCTCCGTTTGCCCTGCGGGCTCCCCCCGCTCCCCCCAATTCCCACCCACCCCCAATGTTTCTACAGTTATTCTTACCTCACTCCACCCACACAACTTAATTAACCACATAGGAACTCTTTCCTCATCACCACACCTGCCTCACACCACCCACCCAACTTAATTATCCAATAGGAAGTCTTCCCTCGTCACCACACCTGCATACAATCATCCCACTTAAACACATCATTCTCTCTACCTCACTAGCAACCAAAGCTCACCTAACCTTCTCTTATATTTCCCTAAACCCTATTCCTCCTTATAGCTATCATTCTCTCCTCCTAATTTATACCTAGCATTCTCCCTTTGCATAGTCATGCTCTCCTTATTAATCCACACCCTCCAGGCCCCTTGTTTCCTCCTTCTGTTCCTAGTTCCACTATGCTGTGCCAGCTCGTACACTTCCAATTCCTGTCCTATATTTGCCCCAACAATAACTAGCACACTTACCCAACCTCACCCACAACCTTACTCAACACTTCCACTCTATCTCCTCCTCTCTCATTCAGCCTAACCCACTGCTCCTTTTCCACCCAAAAATCTTATCCACCTCAGCTAAGTTACTGACACCAAAACTAAGCCTAGATCTACCTTACCTCTTATTCAGCAAACCTAAATGGCCAAATGTTACTACTTGTAATAACCTAATCTTAGCCGGAGATATCCATCCTAACCCTGGTCCTAGTCCCCTAGTTAAGAATTCCTTCCCCTTATCTCCCTCCTCCCCCCACAATACTCTTAAAATATTTACTGTCAATGCCCAGAGCCTTAACAATAAACTACATCAATTTCACGCTTGGCTGAGCCATAACCAACCTGACATCTTAGCCATCTCCGAAACATGGTTCAAACCCTATATCCCCAACTCCGAAATTCTACTCCCAGGATTTCATACCCTTAGAAATGACCGACTAAACAGAAAAGGTGGTGGCACTGCCTTAATTTACTCCAACCTTCTAACCATAATCCGCCTCCAAATTCCAATTCCACAATTCAAAAACACTGAACTTACAGTTGGACTTCTAAAACTAAATAAACACAAGAATATCTGCATCATTGCCCCATATATTTCCCCTGGTAACAATATTCCTGTCCTCGAGGATATTCTCCTATGGGCTTCTACTAAAATTAACTACGAAACTTATATTCGTGGGGACGTTAATATAGACTGGCACAAATTCAGTACTCCCTCTCCCCCCATAAACCTCTATAACTTTACTCAGACTATCCTATCCATCACCAGACCCAACAAAACAAATCCCCCTGGATCCACTATTGATTGGATCTTAGTCTCCCACCCAAACAAAATAACCAACTCTGGCACTATTCCTGACACCATTAGTGACCACCTCCCAGCTTTCATCCATCGTTCCACCAGCTCCACACCGCACCAACACCAATACATCCTTACTCGCAATCTTAGTCACTTCAACCCCACAGCCTTCTCAAATATTCTCAAACAAATGAACTGGCAAAAACTATACACCCTTCCTCTTGACAATGCTATAGCCTACTTCAACTCTATTTTCTTAGACACTCTAAACTCCCTAGCCCCTCTAAGAAACAAAAGATTAAGAACTAAAACAGCTCCATGGCTATCCAAAGATACAAAACAAATCATGCTCCAGAGACAAATTATGGAAGCTTTACTAGAACAATAAATTGCCCAATACTTTCCTCCAGTACAAACAGCTTCGCAACCTTGTTAAACAGCTAATCACTAAGGACAAAAAATCCTATTTTATTAGCCTACAATCAAACAACAACAAAAACCCAAAACAGTTTTGGAAATCTATAAACAATCTTCTCAATCCAGGCTCCAGAAATAACCCTTGTCCAGGCCCAAGCAAATCCAACCTTGAACTAGCATCAAAATTCAACACATTCTTCACAGAAACTATTTCTGACTTGACCAAAACCTTCCCAAACAATAAACCCCGAATAACTTATTTCTCTCCATCTAACTCCCCCAACAACCCTCCCCTTATGTTCGAGCTCAAACCTGTCTCCAGAAACGTTATAAAAAGACTTCTGTCCAAACTCAAACCCTGCACCATCGCTCCAGACAATATTCCCTCTTCCTTCCTAAAATGTGCAACTGACAGCATTGCTCTCCCAATCAGCATCTTAATTAACAGATCCATAAAGGAATCTTACGTCCCTAAACTCTGGCGCTCAGCATAAATTCTTCCTCTTCACAAAGGAGGCAACAACACCATCATCTCTAACTTTTGTGTCCTAGTGCTCTCCTCTCGCCAATTTCCAAAATCCTAGAAAAATACATCCACTCCCAACTGATGCCCTTCCTGACCCACAACCATCTCCTGACACCCACCCAGCATAGCTTCCACCAAAGACATAGTACTATAACCGCTCTTCTCTCTTTCCTTGATATTGTTAACCAAGCCCATGATTCTGGACACCTAGTTTCTACTGTTTTACTTGATCTTTCTAAAGCCTTTGATACTGTTTCCCATAATCACCTTCTCCATCATCTCTCAAACCTTCATCTCTCTCCAAATACTATATCTTGGTTCTCTAGCTGTTTGTCAGAAAGATCACAGCCAGTTAAATGGAAGAACTCCACCTCTACCTTCCTGCCTACCCCTACTGGCATACCACAGGGATCTATACTTGGACCTATGCTATTTAATATTTTCATCAACAGCTTTCACACTGCCTTTCCTGATTCTAAAATCATTCAGTACGCAGACTATTCAACTATAGTCTGCTCCACTTTAAAACCCCTCTGAACTGCTGACCAAAACCCAGACTGCTTTTACAACAACTGAAAATTGGATGCAACAAAATCACCTTTCCCTCAATGCAAATAAATCAAAAGTCCTACTATTCCCTCCTTCAAAGACCTTCTCCTATGACAAAAAATGCTTTTAAAGTCCTTACTCAAGCCAACTCACCCGTAGAAGTAGTCCCTTATGCTAAACTCCTTGGTATCACTATTGATGAACACCTCAAGTTCAATATCGGCATTCAGCAAAATATTAAGAAAATACACCAAAAGCTAGGTATGCTGTACAGAAACAATCTCTTTCTATCCAACTCCAATAGGCATACTCTAGCCACCACTTATCTTCTTCCATCCTTATTATATGGAGCCCCTCTCCTAACTAACCTATCCACCTCTCTCTCACTTCCCAAACTAGACAACTGCTACAATAAGATCTCCAAATTTGCTACCAAATCTAAAAATTCCACCCATCACTGCCTTTCCCTACAATCATTGAACTGGCTCGAACTCGCAAACTTACCTGGATTACCTCCAACTCACCACTGCTCACAGTCTTATATTTCACCCAACTAAATGTCCAGCTCTAACCAATATCCTCCTCCCTCCACCAAAACTTAATCTCTGTCAACAAACCTAAACGTCCTGCCGGCCAGCTTCTCCTATCTTTCTCACTAGGCAAGAAATGGAATTCTCTCCCTGCCGTGCTACGAATACGAACTACAACTAATTCAGAAAACTTCAAATCTCTACTCTTAAAACACCTGTCCACCAAATGGAAATGCACCTGCTTTCACCCGACTTAATTCTTAGAACATGCCCCCAAGAGGTTTTTCCTCCCAGATTCCTTAGCTCTCTATTTCCCGTAGCTGGACTCATCCATGAGTCAATCTAAGCTCTGATCTCTTAGAGCTAAACAGCACACGATTTCAACTTTGTATATAGCTTCTTATTTTACATGAGCACAAGTAAAGTGTTATCACTATTACTAATATGTATGTATGTTAAGGTGTTTCCCCAACCACAAGTGGCTTGCTCAAATGAAAACGTATTGTAAAATTCATTAGTAATGCACATCGGTTCCTGCTGAATATGCCTAACACTGAATGTACATAAATTGTAACCTATACAATTGATTTCCTGCTGAATATGTATGACACTGAATGTACATAATTGTAACCTGTTACTGTGCAATTTTTCTTGTATATTACTGCTTTATTTGTATTTGCTTGTTTTTGTATATGTTTTCTTTTTTGCATTTCTTTATCCTGGAGCTTTTCTCCCTGGGCCTCCACTGAAAACGGGTCTTCTGGACCCAGTGGACTTCCCCGGTAATCAAACTGGAAATAAATAAATAAAAGTACACTGGTTAAGAGACTGAAGAAATCAATAAAGCATTTTCCAAGTGGAGAAAGTCATAATAAAGCTGAAGGAAGAAATGTCATCTCTCCCTGGAAATGTGCAATTTTGTCTTTGTACAACTGACAGATCCTTGTAATGTTTCAAGCGTTCATATACAAGCAGCAACACACAATCATTTCTATATATGCTGTGTAGTTTGTGGCTTGGGTCAACACGTAGCTTTTAAAAGTGGAGAATATTATTGACTAAATTAATAAGAAAAAAAGATTTGCAGCAGCTCCAACGTGGCAGTCAACGCCATTGGATTGACTATGATAGTTTATGATAGTCAAAAAGTGAAAGCATATTCTGCCAAGGATTAAAACAATGATAGGTTATACTAAGAGCTGCCACAACTGAAGCTATTTTTGAGATTAGTTCAGAGTGGACATGAATTTTTTTTATTTGTTACCCAAGTAGGTGGAAATTATCAACAGTTTATTTCCAGCTACAGTCATACAAAGCAGAGATGAAATTAAACAGTGTTGTTTTTCTCACGTGTTATATTAAGCATGTAGTGATTGCGGCTCTGTTTATTTCTGGCACACTGATGTTAGGAGGGCAGGCAGATAATGAGTTATGTAAAGTGATATCCTGAACAGGTGTCAGTATTAGTAGAAGATCTTAGTAGCACAATCTTTGTAGAGCTGACTGGGACAATACATTTATAAGAAGCACTGTATACAGTATGTACAGATTTAAGAGACATTTGAGATTTGGGTGATAAACAATAATTGCTGTAACAATATCACAGTGGAAATTAAAAACTCATCTGTGAACTTTAAGGGGAGAAGTTTGCAGATATATATATATGTATAGGCTGATCTCAGAGAGAGAAGGACTGGTGTGTGATAAGTGTTAGTGGTACTGACTTTAGATACAATTGGTAAGGTGTTATTTTGGTACCCCAATTATCTGAGAGTCAGCTGGGGAAGTGTCATAAGGTATTAAATAAAGCCTAGATAAAACTATGCTCTGCTGTGCATTTCTGATAGAGCCAGCCCTAGATGTTATGTATTTTTGTTGCAGGACATGGTGAATATCTGAACTGTAGACCATCTGTTTTCAGATGTCTTTTTTAAGAGGGTCCCCAGGCAAGTCTGAAAATATTGTATACTTTATAAAGTTTTCTTTATGTCCAGTTTTGTTTTCATGTACAACCAGCCTAAGTTTAGAAGGCTAACACTCAATGAATGTGTATTTTTTGCAAATGAATAGCAAAAGAAAGTGCATGGTTCTATCTTTTAAGTATTTCATATTTATAAAAGCATGTGTGTTTGTGTGCATGGCGAGTGAAAGGTGGATTTTGTATTTGGGGATTTGGTCTGCTTTTCTGCAGTGCCGCATATGTTTTTTTTAAATGAGGAGACTTCAAATGTATGTCTATATATATATATATATATATATATATATATATATATATATATATATACACACATATATATATATATATATATATATATATATTTTTTTTTTTATATATATATAAGTAAAGGAGTCTTGGATACTTTTATACTTTTCTCTTGGGTTCACTATGACATTTTGAGAAAATTTTGCTCTTGAATAATTGAGCACAGAGATCTTTTAGACGCAAGGGCTCTTGAACCAAATGATGGCGATTGGAGCTTGGATTTCTGTATGTAGGCTTCATTCAATGTAGTAAGTCAGAGTATAAATTATCAATGGCAGTTCTTTCTGTCTAGATTTGTTTTTCACTCTTTCTTTCTAATCATGATGTACTTTTTTTTTTAGCAGTACTATGTAAATCTTGTATACACTTACAATCATGGTGCACAGTTTTGCAGATGCTTTTTTTTTTGTTGTTTGTTTTGCAGTACTGACAAAAACTGGAACCATGTTTATAGATGATCTTTGTGTTTCACTGTTGCAGTCATCACATTTGGGTTATCTGCCTGCAGGTAGCCCTCAGCCGGCCTGAATACCAGAGTCTTGGATTCCTGCGTTGGATGCTGTCTCTTCTTCCATGACGTCAGGTCGTCAGGGGTATAAAACATGCAGCCGACACCATTACATCAGTCTTTCTTGCCGTGCGGTGCCCGAAGCAGAAGCAGTTCGCAAGTGACGGTCGGCCGACTCCTGAAGTTTTTGTTTTCGAGTTTCAAAACCGAAGTCTTCAAAAAAGCTAAGTACCCCTTTGGGGATTCCTTTTTCTTGCTCTTAACCTATGTCAGTAAAAGTTAATAATTGTCTTACCTGTGGAAAGCAAATACTTCATAAAGATTTTCATTCGTACTGCATTCCTTACTTAGGCGCAGACCACAACGTCCCTCACTGTCAGTTTTGTGTTCATCCCCCCGAACATTTCGTCGTCGGGCTATATTTGCAGCAAATTATTTTGGAACTTGGTGTAACTATCCAGAAATGGCTTCAGTAAGCCACCTGACTACCGATATTCTGAAAAAACGCAAGGATAAAGACAGAGACAGACTGCATAGGTCCAAAACTGCCGACGATGCTTCCGTTAAGCTATTCGCCAGTCCGCCGGTACTTAGTGAGGTGCTTTCGCAGCCCCTGATACCCGCTACCTCAGATTCGTAGGCCTCTACTGAGACCCATTCGGAGTCTGGTATGCCACGAGATGCTTCTTCGACTATGGAACCTGCGAATGTCTCTACCTTGGATGGGTCTGGAGCTGCTGTGCAGGCACCGGCTTTTGATGGTGTGTTCAGGCCTACAGACTTGCATTTTAAACCGACGCCGTTGTCTTCATCCAGGCCTAAAACTCAACCCACGCCTAGAAAACTGACATCCAAACCGCATGGTCAGGCCCATATGCCTAAAAATCAAATGCTTAGAATGGCTGAAGACCTTATTACCTTAATTAGGGGAAGCCAGCCTTCCCCCTCTAAGAGACCTAGAACTGATTTTCCTTTTGATTTTTCTGATCAGGAATCTGATATTTCTGTTTCTTCTGATTACCAGGATTTGCCCTTATCTACCTATGAGGATTCTGATGCAGAGGATTCCATTCCCTCTGCTTCCCCTCCAGAAGAGTTTTCTTTTGGAGAAACCTTGCACAGCCTTAGGAAGCATTTCTGCTGGGAAAGCCAGGATTACTCTGATTCCAAAAAGAGGCTTAAGGAATTCTTACCCCTCCCTCAACACAGGCCTTTAGCTCTCCCTCCTGTTCTGGACATTGTAGATGATGCTTTCTTGGAATCTAGCATTTCCCCAGACGCTTTACCTCCAGCTCTCAGAAAACCTAACCGGTATTACAGAGTACCTGACTCTCACAGGTTCCTCTTCAATAATCCTACTGTGGACCCAGAGACCATTTCCCAAGGACCAAAGGGCATTAAGGCTACTGCTGCCAAAAACCCTACCCCTTCTGATAGAGATTCTAGAGGCTTGGACTGATTGGGTAAGAAGGTATATACTTCTGCTACTTTGGCCATTAGGGCTTTAAATTGCCAGTTTCATATGTTAAAGTACCAGCAGCATATTATGGGACTGCTTAAACAGAAAATGATGTTGATTCCTGACTGTGCTGAACACACAGAATTACAGGATTTAATGCATTCTGCAGAAAAGTTGGAAAACATACTTTGCAATGTGGTTTTGACTCTCTAGAAGCGTCTTGCAGGGCTGCTGTCACTGGGTCTGTACTTAGAAGGCATGCTTGGCTTAAGGAGCAAAACTTGACCGATCATGTTAAAGCTAAATTACTGGATGCTCCCTTAAACCAAGACCGCCTGTTTGGCAACAAAGCAGAAAAGTCCTCAAAAAGATGGAGGAAAAAGCTAAATCTATGCAAACTGTTAAAGATTTCCTGCAAGTACAGCCTCCCAGATTTAGTAGGTATTGGCCTTCAAAGAATTGGTCCTTTCAGCATCTTCCAGGCCTTCTCAGTCCAAACCCAGGAACAGCCGACCACCTAGGTTACAGTCTCAAGCTACACACAGGCGTAAGCAGTAGGGGGCTCCCACTTCCAAAGCAGGGAGTAGTAAGACACCCCCCCCCTAGGAAAAATGGCACAATGATTTAACCTTAACCCTTCCAAGCCCTGCTCAACTACTTGCTCCCTCAGGATGAAAGCTTGCCCTGCATGCAAAAAAATGGTAACTCATTACCCAGGACAAATTTGTTTTGAATATAGTTTTCCAAGGATACAGATTCCACTTCCACACCCTACCAACCCCAAATGGTTGGCCAGACCTACCCCCAAATCAGTGGGCAGAGGCTCTACAGTAGGTTCTCTCTCTTCTAAGTATCAGGGCTATTCAACTTGTCCAAGCAGAAGAAAGGTGACAAGGTGTTTATTCAAGACTTTTCTTGGTACCCAGAAATGACAGCTCCTGGCGTCCTCTCCTGGACTTCTCTGTTCTAAACACCTTTTTGGTAATCCCAAAATTCAAAATGCTAACACTTCAACAGCTGCTTCCTATGCTAGGCAAAGATACCTGCTTGGCAACCTTAGACTTAAAGGAAGCTTACTTGCACATTCCAATAAGGGAATCTTGCGGGAAATACCCACGCTTCAGGGCAGGCTCCATGCACTATCAGTTCTCCGCACTTCCCTTTGTGAATACCTTGGGCGCAGTAGAGAAGCCAAAGTATCTAGCTCCAGCTATTGCATTTTGCAGGCAGAGAAATATTCACATATACCCATACTTGGACAATTGTCTGATTCAGGCAGAAAGCCAGGACTTGCTATTAAAACATCTGGCATTCGTAAAGAAACTTCTAACCTCACTGGGGTACACCATAAACTAAAAAAAAATTAATCTAGTACCCTGCCAACAGATTGTATTCCTGGGAGGAAGCTTGAACACAACTTCCCAGATGGCTTTCCTCACTCCAGAGAAGCAAGTTTATTTGACAACCTATTTAAAACTACTGGCCACAAAGACCCAGCTGTCTGCAAGGAAAATTCTGCAAGCCCTGGGGTTCATGGCCTCTTGCATTCTACTAATTCCATATGCAAGACTGCATATAAGGAAACTACAGTGGTATCTAAAAAGCCTATGGTGTCAACATTTTCAGGACCTGGAATCAATTATTCCTATCATTCCTTGTATAAAGATAGAGTTCCTTTGGTGGGCAGAGGCCTGCTACCACAACAAGGGGCTCCCTTTCACTCTACCCCCTGCCGCCCAAACCCTAACAACAGACTCATCTGACTGTGCATGGGGGGCTCACTTGGCATGGCAGTGCATTCAGGGCAAATGGAACCTGAGACAGATGCACCTGCATATCAACCAAAAAGAAATGTTAGCTGTACAGATTTCCCTGACCGCCTTCAAAGACCACATTCTTCCAGGACAATTATTGGTAAGGACAGACAACACCACAATTATGTGGTACATAAACAAGCAGGGGGAAAATCCACTCGTACCCTCTCTGCAGACTAGCCGTGGCTCTGTGTAACACAGCCTTGAGCTACCAAGTGCACCTACAGGCTCAATTCCTGCAAGGCAAGCTAAATTATTTGGCAGACAACCCAAGCAGAAATCTCATGGACCCACACGAATGGAAACTGGAACCAAAGATATTCAAACTCTTGAGGAACAAATGGGGGACTCCAGAGATAGACCTTTGCCTCCCCTCAGAACTACCAGTTGGACAGATTCTGCACAAGGACTTCCCACAGTCAAGCTTGGAAAGTGGATGCCCTGTCCTTTACCTGGGAAAGCCTCTCGGTTTATGCCTTTCCCCCTCTGCCTCTCCTCTCGAAGGTTCTGCTAAAGATCAAACAGGACAAGCCAAGGACAATACAGATTGCACCAGACTGGCCTCGCCAGCACTGGTACCCCCTCTTGCGCAGTATGACACTGCTGGAACCATGGCACCTGCTTCAGACCCCTTCCCTGCTGTCCCAGCAGGCAGGCCAGATTCTGACCCTTAGCTTCAAACCCTGAACCTTGCAGCCTGGCTAATTCCTTGAGTTCTCCAATAGCATCCCACAGTAAGCAGGTGCTAGATGTCATTCTGGAGGCAAGGAGGCCTAGTACTAGAAAATCCTATGCTGAAAAGTGGAAGAGATACTGTTCCTGGAGCCAGACTCAGGGGGTGGGCACAGTGGTGCCCAGCTTACCTCATATACTTCAATACTTTACAGAAATGCTCTACAAGGGCCTATCCTTCTCGTCAATTTAAAATTCATGCCTCTGCCATTTTAGCACATTATAATACTGTACCACCCCTCTTCTCTCACCCCTTGCTAAAGCAATTCTTCAGAGGGGCCAAGAATTTAAGACGCCCCCAGGAGAGCCCCTACTCCAGCCTGGGACCTTAACTTTGTATTGGAAAAGCTCACTCTCCCTCCTTTTGAGCCAGCTGCAACTGCAGAGTTGAAATTCCTTTCTTGGAAAACAGCCTTCCTTCTAGCCATCACTTCAGCAAGAAGAGTGTCTGAATTACAGGCCCTCATGGCAGTGGAGCCCTTCATTATCTTCCATGCAGACAAGGTTTCCCTCAGGACCAATCCTTCCATTATGCCCAGGATGGTTTCTAGTGTGGCCCTAAATCAGTCCATTCATTTGCCTACCTTTTTCCCGAATCCACAAAACAAAGGAGAACAAATACTTCACTATTTGGACGTGCACAGACAACTTAGATTCTATTTGGACAGGACTAAGCCTCTCAGAAAATCTGAACAGCTGCTAGTTGGCTTTGCTGCAGGTGCAGGGGGGAAGGCCATTTCAAAGCAAACCATTTCTAAATAGATAGCCCATTGTATTAATTTCTGCTATAAGCAGCATGGAAAACCTACCCCACAGGGGATAAGATCACATTCCACCAGGGCTGCATCTTACCTCTACAGCCTTTCTCAGGAGTCCCTACGAGGGACATCCTAGAAGCTGCTACCTGGAGCTGTGTACAAACCTTCATCAAGCATTACGACATGCCTATTTTTTCTAAATCCAGGGCTGGTTTTGCCACTGCAAGGGCTTAATAGCTGGCCCTAATGCTCTCGAACTTCCTCCTCCCTTCCTTAGGTTTGGGAATCAACCCAAATGTGATGAATGCAACAGTGAAACATGAAGAACATCACACAGTTGTGTACACTTACCATAAATGTAGATGTTCGAGTGTATTCACTGTTGCAGGCTTGGTTACCCTCCCTCCAGCCCCCTGACTTCTCTTGGCTCTACCTTTCCTTCTTGTTTGGTGTATTTAAGCTTTCTGGTGTATTTGTTTTTTGATAGAGGTGTGTACCATAACATATAATTGCTTCCCATTGTGGGGGCACCTGACATCTGGGGCAAGAAAAACTGATGTAATGGGTTGGCTGCATGTTTTATACCCCTGACGACCTGACGTCATGGTAGAAGAGACAGCATCCAACGTAGGAATCCAAGACTCTGGTATTCAGTTCGGCTGAGGGCTACCTGCAGGCAGATAACCCAGATGTGATGGCTGCCACAGTGAATACACTCTAACATCTACATTTATGGTAAGTGTACACAACTGTACTTTATAACTACAGCTAAACATGTCAAAGGCACACTTTACTCATGCTGCACTTTTTATTTTGCATAATGACAGCTTTTAAAAGATGGAATTAAACTACTTTCATTGACTTGTGTATTTGGTGAGCCGTGAAAATTGTGATGCCAGCTGGTGTCTTTTGAATGAACAAAACCACCTGACAGTTATGTGAATAGTCTACTGGGGACAGAGGCAACGTAACAGAGAGAGACATAGAGTCTGCAGGAGGTAGATGGTCAAAGGTTCTCTCTTTTAATCCAAATTCTAACTGCAGCTCCAATTAAAATTAAGTCGCAGAAAAGTTCTTGCAGGTAATAGTGCGCTTTCCAAAAGGTCAGTGTGGGACATTATAACATTGCTGAAGTTAAGGAAAGATGGCCAACAGTAACCAAAACCACAGAGGCTGTTGAAAGAAACAGAACTATGGCAACCAGGGTTTCAGTTCTGCAGCTGTTTCTGAATACCAGTAGCAGAGTTGACTCAGACTGAGCACTTCATGCTAACATACGTTTTACAGATTGGTGGGGCAGACTTTATCACTGGCAGTTCAGTATCATTCTAGCAGAGGGTTGTCCGGTTTACAGTTGAGAGTTTCCCTTTCTGTCACAGTGTCAGAGATGGGAACTCTGTTATCTGTTGATCCACAACACTCTTGCCAATGTCTGTCTTAGGATGTGTTTTAAATCCGTACCATTTCACCACGTTATATGAAGTGGAGGATGTACAGTCTCGTGATCTGCACACTTCACCACTGAGTGATATGCAAGGGACATTAGTCATTACAAGTGTTTACATTTCTGATGGTCACATTTACAGCTGTTGGAATTTCAAGAAACCTTATGTGAACACGCAACTAGTTGCCAGTAAAAAGTAATAAAAAAATAAATTAAATAAGTAGAGATTGCAATTTAGATAATGCTTGAGCTCTTTATGCTTAAAAAAATTTAAATCGGCACCAAAAAGCCACTACCTAGATAACCCTCACTGCACCTGTAATACCAACAAACCACCTTAAATTTCTTCTCTCATACTTAGAAAATTAAGATGATATATGGCAAACCACATACTGAATGGCAGTCAAAGCTCAGCTAAATTCAAGTATATCCTTAAACATCTGCTATAATATGTCCTCTGCATTTATTTGACTAATTCTCTAACTATACAATGTCCAGTTTTTATTGTTAACTCATAGCAGCTGAAAATGTCCTGTCACACATGAAACTTTTTGCTTACAAATATTGTTAAAATTGTCATTTTCAAAAGTCAATTTTTTCCAAAACACACATAACCTCAGTACTATTTTTTGTCATAACTGTAATTGTTTTGTGGAGTTTTTCTCCCTAGGCCTCCACTGAAAATTGTTTACTTTGAGCCAGTGGACTTTCCCGGTCAAGAAATGTCAATAAAAATAAATAAATAAATAAAAAGTGCTCATGTTGTACAGGAATCACCTGCGTATCCTGTCACCTGCAGTTTCTTAGACTGTGCTTTCACGTTACTAATTTTAACCAATAGGTTAGTTGAGCTGCTAGGTTTCCCATTTGCACTTGCCAACAGAATTTTATCATACGTTGAAGGTAACCTTTATTTGATTGCTGGGGCAAGAGCTCACCTTGCGTCATTGGTGTTATTGCATTACAGTTAAATCAGACAGGCAGCTGCTACACATATTACTGATTTAAGCTGGAGTGTCTGTTTGTTGAAGATGTTACCATACCTTTCGGCCACCTAACCTGGACTGAAATACTAAAGGTGGAGGTGTGACCATATTAAGGATATCCACACCTCCAGGCTAGTTGCTCAGCTAATGCATCCAAGATTATCCAAGTGCAACTAACTCTGGGCAAAACCGCAATCCAAATTGTAACTTGCTACAGATCTCCCACCATGCCTCAGGACTTCCACTCCTCATTTCTTGATGCACTGGAAAATATTAGGGTACAACCCAACACCCTAATAATGGGCAATTTCAACTACCCCACCATTAACTGGGAAAACTACTCGTGTACCAACTCTTTTGCTCGTCATTTTCTGGAATTCATAAATTCCAATGCCTTGGATCAACTTATCCACACCCCCACCAGGGGCAGCAATAACCTAGACCTGGTCATTACCAACATGGGCGACCGGTGTTCCACACCAGAGGTCAATTCCTCATTGGTCAGATCTGACCACAAGCTAATCAGCCTAGACATCCACATCCTGCCCCCACCCCCATTAGGGAAACCACCGTAAAATATTTTTCCACAGCCAACTTCACGCTTCTTAAGACAGAAGTGGCAAACTTCGTGACATCCATGCAGATGGACAATAGAGGTACGACTGCTGAATCCTACACAAATGCACTTTATAAGTACTTACACGAGTGTATGGATCATGCTGTCCCTAACAGAACCAAGATGCTATCTTTCAAAAAAGGAAGCCAGTCTGGTGGTCCCCTGCCATAAACAAACTCTACAACAGAAGAAAGAAACTGTTGCAAAAAAGAGTAAAATCCCATAACTGGAAGAACTCCCTGGGCAGCCTCAGTAAGAAGCTGAGATCCCTCATAAAACCCTCCAAAGCTAGTTATGAAAACTAAATCACCACTGGTTTCTAAAGACAACCACAAAACATTCTATAGTTATGTCAAGAATCTCAATGGTAACACTGAGATCTGCTCTGAGTTGCAGCGCAATGGCACTATAAATATACAGAACCAACTGATATTGCCAACATCCTGGCAGATAGGTTCAGTGCTAACTTTACCCCCACCCCACCCCCTAAAGGACCCATCTCTGTACCAGAAGAATGCAAAGTTCCTCTAATCACAGCTACACAAGTAAAAACCACACTTTCCAAAGCCAAGAACACAGCATCCATATGACCTAACAACACCCCAAGCTACGTTCTACATGAACTACAGAATGAATTGGCACCCCACCTAAGCACCATGTTCAATCATAGCCTCTCCTTAGGCTTTGTGCCCACTGAATGGCGCACAACGATAGTTATCCCACTGCACAAAGGGGGAGGCACCACGGACCCCGGGAACTACTGCCCCATTAGCCTAACAAGCCTGGTCTGCAAGGCCATGAAACGTATCATCATAGAACTTATAAACAAAGACATTGGTGATCTCCAAACTCTGGACTCCACCCATTTCGGGTTTGTAAAAGGCAGATCATGTCTACTAAACCTGATTGACTTCTTTGAAGCAGTTGCCAAAGCCGTAGATGAGGGTAAGGTGGTTCACACAGGCTGTCTAGATCTCGCCAAGGCTTTTGACACCACCCCCCACGTTGGAGTTATAGACAAAAATCACTAAACTAGGTAGAAATCCCTATGTCACAAGATGGGTTGCCAGCTGGCTCAGTGAAAGAACCCACACTGTGAAAGTAGCAGACTCCAAATCCAGCTTCAGACCAGCGACAAGTGGAGTACCACGGGGTTCAGTCCTGGGTCCTCTCCTGTTTGGTATCTAGTTTTCTGAAGTACAGGCTAACACAGAAGGTCTTTGGCTAACGAAGTTCGCAGATGACTGCAAACTAGGAGCCATAACTGAAACTCCTAACTATGTTGACATCCTACAAAAGGGCCTCACTGAGACAGATGCCTGGTTTCAAAGCCGTGGCCTCAAGCTCAATGCCAAAGAGTGCATTGTCATCCCCTTTGGTAAAAACTCTGTACCCATGAGCTGCCACATAGGTGGTAGTCTACTTAACACTGAAAGTGTGATGAGACCTTGGGAACACAGATGGATAGTAGTCTCTCCTTTAATAATCACATCGCCACAGTAGTCAGGAAATCCTTCTATGTGGCACACCTCATCACAAAAGGTTTTTCATCCAGGAAAAAAGAGGTCATTGTTCCCCTCTACTCATTAGACCTATTATAGAGTACAGCGCCCCTTTTGGTATGTACCTCACAAGACATTTATAACAACTGGAAAGGCCGCAGAAATACCTCACAAAGAGGATTACCGGCCTCAAACAGATGCCCTACGCAGACAGTCTCAAAAAACTCCAGCTTTATTCAGTCGCATATCGCCTACTCAGAGGTGATCTCTGCCTAACTTACAAAGCAAAGTTATACCCAGAGCTGTTGGACATGCTCCACTTAAAGAAATCCCAATCCCACTGAGCTACACGCTCTAGGGACCTAAACCTTGTCACCACAATAAACAGAATATGTGGAGGGACAGCTTGCTGTCCCAGAGACTTCCCATACTCTGGAACACAAACTACCTTTCTATATCAAACAAAGCTCCTCATTAGCACTCTTCAAGAAAAATCTTGATGATTGGATGGGAAATAGGAAATTCACTCTGGGGATCACCTCTGTGGCTCTGCTCGACAGGGGTACAGGAAGGATAATCATTTTCTTGGGTGGCAAAAGCCAGGAAACCTTTTTGGCTAGGGGCCTATAGCCTATTACCTACCTATGAACCTATGAACATTACTGTGGCTGGGCATTCTTTTTGCATCTTTTTTCCTCCCTTACGCTGTTAGAATTGAACATTATTGGTTGTAAAAGTCCTTACTCGTATGGTTTGTAATCTGGTTACAGATTAGTTATACTAAACATAACGTAGCTACCCTTTTGGTAACCAAATGTAGATTTAGTACCTTATCAATCAGTTGTTACTCAGTTTGGACTTCCTCGGTCAGGATCTGGATAGTGTTAACCATCCCAGTTTGGAATTTGAGAACCTGGAGTTGGGTCTTCTGTTCCGTGTACCTTAAAGATTGTGGATTATTGTATCCAGTTGGTACTCTATGGATACTTAACTGTTATCTAAAGGGTGTGCTGCTGTTGATTTTTAACCTTTTATGATTTTATGCTGCCTCTTCTTGATTCTGCATGGGCACGTAAGAGACTTTAGATATCAGTAGTTTTATAACTTCTTGTCACACCTGCTCTGGAGTAGTTTCCTAAATTCTGGTGAGGGTAATGACTTGTTTTCTCTCACTCTAGGCTTCTGTGAAATTTTAAGTACTGCTCAGTGGCCTGATACTGTTGTATAACTTTTCAGTATGTTCTCCCAGACACCTATTACACATGGCCTGATACTGGTTTATAACTTTTCAGTATGTTCTCACAGACACCTATTACACATGGCCTGATACTGGTTTATAACTTTTCAGTATGTTCTCACAGACACCTATTACACATGGCCTGATACTGGTTTATGACTTTTCAGTATGTTCTTACAGACACCTATGGCCTGATACTGGTTTATGACTTTTCAGTATGTTCTCCCAGACACCTATTACACATGGCCTGATACTGGTTTATAACTTTTCAGTATGTTCTCCCAGACACCTATTACACATGGCCTGATACTGGTTTATAACTTTTCAGTATGTTCTCCCAGACACCTATTACACATGGCCTGATACTGGTTTATAACTTTTCAGTATGTTCTCCCAGACGCCTATTACACATGGCCTGATACTGGTTTATAACTTTTCAGTATGTTCTCACAGACACCTATTACACATGGCCTGATACTGGTTTATAACTTTTCAGTATGTTCTCCCAGACACCCATTACACATGGCCTGATACTGGTTTATGACTTTTCAGTATGTTCTCCCAGACACCTATTACACATGGTCTGATACTGGTTTATAACTTTTCAGTATGTTCTTCCAGACACCTATTACACATGGCCTGATACTGGTTTATAACTTGTCAGTATGTTCTCATAGACACCCATTACACATGGCCTGATACTGGTTTATGACTTTTCAGTATGTTCTCCCAGACACCTATTACACATGGTCTGATACTGGTTTATAACTTTTCAGTATGTTCTTCCAGACACCTATTACACATGGCCTGATACTGGTTTATAACTTTTCAGTATGTTCTCCCAGACACCTATTACACATGGCCTGATACTGGTTTATGACTTTTCAGTATGTTCTTACAGACACCTATGGCCTGATACTGGTTTATGACTTTTCAGTATGTTCTCCCAGACACCTATTACACATGGCCTGATACTGGTTTATAACTTTTCAGTATGTTCTCCCAGACACCTATTACACATGGCCTGATACTGGTTTATAACTTTTCAGTATGTTCTCCCAGACACCTATTACACATGGCCTGATACTGGTTTATAACTTTTCAGTATGTTCTCCCAGACGCCTATTACACATGGCCTGATACTGGTTTATAACTTTTCAGTATGTTCTCACAGACACCTATTACACATGGCCTGATACTGGTTTATAACTTTTCAGTATGTTCTCCCAGACACCCATTACACATGGCCTGATACTGGTTTATGACTTTTCAGTATGTTCTCCCAGACACCTATTACACATGGCCTGATACTGGTTTATAACTTTTCAGTATGTTCTCCCAGACACCTATTACACATGGCCTGATACTGGTTTATAACTTTTCAGTATGTTCTCACAGACACCTATTACACATGGCCTGATACTGGTTTTTAACTTTTCAGTGTGTTCTCACAGACACTCATTACACATGGCCTGATACTGGTTTATGACTTTTCAGTATGTTCTCCCAGACACCTGATACTGGTTTATGACTTTTCAGTATGTTCTCCCAGACACCTATTACACATGGCCTGATACTGGTTTATGACTTTTCAGTATGTTCTCCCAGGCACCCATTACACATGGCCTGATACTGGTTTATAACTTTTCAGTATGTTCTCCCAGACACCTATTACACATGGCCTGACACTGGTTTATAACTTTTCAGTATGTTCTCCCAGACACCTATTACACATGGCCTGATACCGGTTTATGACTTTTCAGTATGTTTTCTCTCTATTACACATGGCCTGACACTGGTTTATGACTTTTCAGTATGTTTTCTCTCTATTACACATGGCCTGATACTGGTTTATAACTT
Source organism: Protopterus annectens (assembly GCF_019279795.1). Classification (NCBI taxonomy): domain Eukaryota; kingdom Metazoa; phylum Chordata; order Ceratodontiformes; family Protopteridae; genus Protopterus; species Protopterus annectens. The sequence continues at coordinate 768,406,614 of NC_056741.1, read as the reverse complement.
TTCAGTATGTTCTCCCAGACACCTATTACACATGGCCTGATACTGGTTTATAACTTTTCAGCATGTTCTCACAGACACCTATTACACATGGCCTGACACTGGTTCATAACTTTTCAGTATGTTCTCCCAGACACCTATTACACATGGCCTGACACTGGTTTATGACTTTTCAGTATGTTCTCCCAGACACCTATTACACATGGCCTGATACTGGTTTATAACTTTTCAGTATGTTCTCCCAGACACCTATTACACATGGCCTGATACTGATTTATGACTTTTCAGTATGTTCTCCCAGACACCTATTACACATGGCCTGATACTGGTTTATGGCTTTTCAGTATGTTCTCACAGACACCTATTACACATGGCCTGATACTGGTTTATAACTTTTCAGTATGTTCTCCTAGACACCTATTACACATGGCCTGATACTGGTTTATAACTTTTCAGTATGTTCTCCCAGACACCTAGTACACATGGCCTGATACTGGTTTATGACTTTTCAGTATGTTCTCACAGACACCTATTACACATGGCCTGATACTGGTTTATAACTTTTCAGTATGTTCTCCTAGACACCTATTACACATGGCCTGATACTGGTTTATAACTTTTCAGTATGTTCTCCCAGACACCTATTACACATGGCCTGATACTGGTTTATAACTTTTCAGTATGTTTTCTCTCTATTACACATATGCAATTTTCTTCCCTCTTTCACTTTTTTTTTCAGTTTTGATACAGCTACTCTAGTGAATTTCTGTAAAACAGTACTTTAATTGCTTCCTATTTTGTTTGCAACTTAGATTCTGGAGACTGTCATGTCATAGTATGTAACCATTTGATTTTTCAGCAATAATTTTGTATGTTATTATTCTTAACTTTTATTTTTCCACATATTTTTCAATTAAGAGTGTTTATTGTGTCATAGTTTTGACCTTATTCCATTTTCTTAATTTATTTTGAAATTTATTTAGATGTTGTCTATCTCTGTTATTTCTAGGTTGTTGGCTATTTTTTCAGGACTGTGAACTGCATCATTTTATGTTTTGGTTGACATTTATAGTGTATTCACTGTTTTTATACACATTTTCTTTTTTTGTTTAGGCTGTTCTGTTGATTTCGGTACATGTATTGAGTTTTGAATCTGTACTTTATTAATGGGTTTTGTCCAGGTTATGACAGAGTCTTTATTGTGTCTATCTTTTCACTTTATGTAGGTTTCCTACATTTGCTGATGCTATGTGCTGTAAGCTAGGTATCCTGAAGAAACAGGGCAAGATGTTGTAGCTGAGAGGGTTTTGGATGACTGAGGGGCTAGCCTATCCCCCCCCCCTCCATCTTTGTAGTGCTTGCCGTAGAGAGAGAGAAACATTGTTGGGCGCACCTTACTCTGTCCTGAGGGGCATATGCAGGGATCCCTCATACACCTCAAGTCTATTACTTGGGACCTTCTGAAGACTCTGAATATAGTACTTGAATGCCAGGTCTTTTCATAACAAGACTGGCAGTTTGTTAGATCTTGTGTGGGATTCAGATCTAATGTTAATTACAGAGACCTGGCTAGATGACAGCTTTGACCCTTTTTTTGCCATCTTTAATTCTTTCAGATTTCTCTATCATATAACATCTACATCCAAATCAGTCTGGGGTGGGAGTTGCTGTTATTTATCAAACTTCCAGTGAATTAAATAAGTTCAGTGTTGGTCTTAGCTAGTTCACTGGGTATGCCCTGGAAGGTGAGGATGAACTAAGGGTGGTACTTAGTATGTCATCTGTATGATACTCTGTATTCAGTTAAGAGTTTACCAACCACCTTGTCGCTCATGTCCCCAGTTGGATTATCCTGGTAAACATCAACATTTGCATTTGAGGAGTCATTGACCCTTATAATGGGAGTTCCTTTCAATTATGAAGTAATTCATTCTTGCTAAGGTAATCACCTGTGCTACCCATATTTTTGAGCATACTCTGGACTTATCTTCATACCAGGGCTTGGAGAAGCTGGATCTTGTTGCATGGTTTGGTCACTTAGTGATTTAGTTCATGATTAAGCAAACATAAGTAGATTCCTCAGACTTAGGCTTGTGCATTGCTGAAGTTTGGTTTGATCATCCTTGACATTGTGAATCCTTTTTTTCTGTGGCCTACTTTCAGGGTGGTAGTATTAATGGTCTTGACAAGTGGGTTGTAATGTGATTCCACAAGAGCTATGGCTGACCATAAGCTTTGAGACCTTAGGTTAAGACCGGAGGGAAAATCGCAGTGTTCCAGTATGCCAGAGAGGACAAGCTTGCACAGTATGACCACTACTGTGTCTACCAGCCAGTATTTCCTGGAAGAAGTCAGACTAGTTTTTGTAGAGAACTCAGCAGTAGCAAACCCACAGTAGTGGGTTATCTTGCCACATGGCATTTTGCTGCTTAGCTTGCCTGGATCATACTAGGGCTCATTCTAATTGGTAAATTGGTCTATTGCACTGGTCTACGGAAACGTAGACACTCATGGTTTCCAGTATGCATGTCAGTACTTACTGGCTGGATACTTGCTTGACCAGACTAGTTCTGTCTTGTCTGGAGGCTTTAGTTCCAGTCCTTTAATAGACTGTCCTCACCTTTCTGGTGGAAAGATTGATCATTCTGATATGGGCAATTTTAGGAACTGTCGTAATCATCTAAGGTTCTTGAGAAAGTAATGTATTTTTGCATGAAGTCATATTTGGGTGATAATTTCTAGTTCAGTTTACTGGCCAGACAAAATACTAAGGTAACTGTCACAAGACCTTTTTAATGGCCTCTTGTACAGAAATCAGTGTTGCTATTACACTTTGATTCCTGTTTATCAGCATTTGCCACATTGAGACCATTCAGTCTTGTTGGACCAGCTACAGTATCACTGTGGAATGTCTGTTATAGTACTGGATTAGTTCATCTCTTACTTGTCTAGATGCATACCTTCCTACCCTTTTGATTGTGGTGTCTCACAGGACTTTATCTCTGGTCCCTTGCTGTTCACTTGTCTGTATCCTTTCTTTACGCAAAGTCATATAGGTTCATAGGTAGGTACTAGGCTATCTGCCCGAAGGCATTTATAAGCCTAGCTGGAATGTGTTGGATTTCGCCGCCCCCTTAGATTAGTTCTCTGTGCCTCTGTCCAGCAGAGCCATTGAAGTGATCCCTGGGGTAAACTTTCTGTTTCCCATCCACTCTGCAAGGTTTCTCTTGAAGAGGGTTAGCGAGGAGCTCTGCCTAATGTAGATTGAAATCTTTTTCCAGAGCATGGGAAGTCTCTGGGACAGGAATCTATCCCTCCAGCACGTCCTATTTATTGTTGTGGTGAGGTTTAGATCCCTGGAGCGTGTTGCTCGAGGGGATATGGTTTTCTTTAGGTGGAGCATGTCCATCAATTCTGGGTTGGACATGGCCTTGTATGTCAGGCAGACATCACCTCTGAATAGCTGGTATGCAACTGAGTACAGCTGGAGTTTCTTCTATCGAGCTGCATAGGGCATCTGCTTGAGGCCAGTGATCCTCTTGGTGAGGAACTTCTGTGGTCTTTCCAGATGTTCATCGTGCATACAGCTGCAGTCATTACAGATGGGTTATCCTGTCATCAGGCGGGTCCTCGGTGGCCGAATTCCAAAGTCTAGGTCTGGCGTCGGTTGTCGTCGCTTCTTCCCTGACGTCAGTGCGGCAGGGGTATAAAAGATGCAGCCGACGCCATTTTCCCCAGTCTTTCTTGCCGCGCGGTGCCTGAAGCAGAAGCAGTTTGCAAGTGCCGGTCGGCCAGCTCCTGAGATTTACGAAAGTATTTCAGCCGAAGTCTTCTTTAAAGCTAAGTACCCCGTTGGGGAAACTTTTCTTGCCTCAGACCGATGTCAGACAAAGTTAATAATTGTATTTCTTGTGGGAAGCAAATACCGCATAAGGATTTCCACTCTTTCTGCATACCTTGCTTAGGCCCAGACCACGACGTCTCAGCCTGCCGTTTTTGTGCTAGGTTCAACAAGCGCACTATTAAGCGCCGGGCGGAGTTCGCCCTTCATTATTTTGGCAAAAAATGTAATTATATCATGTCGTCGGATACACCGACACCAGTTTTAAGCAAAAGACACAAAGATAAGGACCGACATCCGAGGTCCGCACCGAGTACTGAGACCACGCTTAGGCCGACTACTGGTTCTCCGGTTCTCAGCGAGGCGCCTACGCAGCCCCTGAATACCGATGAAATTATTTTACCGGTGACTTCAGTACCCGAGACTGCAGGCTCCTCGGTCTCCATTCCTACTGCAGATACCGACGCCACTCCTGGCGGGGAAACTCAAAATTTAGTCAGGCCTGCCATTTCTGAAGGCGTCTTCAGGCCTTCCACCTTCTCTATTAAATCCTTCACTAAATCTAAAGCTGCCATGAAAACTAAAAAACAGGGTCCTCAGACCTCCTCTCAAGGCCCCATGCCTAAAAAGCAGATGCTTAAAATGGCTGAGGATTTGATAACTCTCATCAGGGGTTCTCAACCCCCCCCCCTGACAAAAGACCCAGATTGGAGGAAGACTACCCTTCCTCAGACCAGGCTTCTATTACCTCAGAACATTCTGAGGACCAGGATTATGCCTATTCCCCTTTCGAAGACTCTGATGCTGAGGAGTCTATTCCCTCGGACTCCCCCCCCCCCCCCCCGAGGACTACTCTTTTGGGGAAACCCTGCATACATTGAGAGAACACTTTCACTGGGAAGGCCAAGATTACTCAGATTCCAAGAAAAGGCTCAGGGAATTTCTACTGCTCCCCCAGCATAGGCCCCTGGCTATCCCTCCTGTTTTAGATATTTTGGATGATGTGTACGCAGAAGCCAGCCTTAATCCAGATTCTTTACCTCCAGCCCCTGTTAAACCAGACAGGTATTACCGGGTTCCTGATTCTCACCAGTTCCTTTATAAAAGCCATACTGCTGACCCAGAAACTATTTCACAGGGTCCCAAGGGAATAAAGGCTTCTACTGCTAAAATCCCTTTACCTTCAGAGAGAGATTCCAGAGCATTAGAAAGGTGGGGGAAAAAGGTGTATACATCTGCCACTTTAACCATGAGGGCATTAAACTGTCAATTCCATATGTTAAAGTACCAACAGTTTTTGTTATCTCAGTTGAAAAGCAAAATGATACAAACAGAACAGCCAGATTTGAAAGAGTTGCAGGATTTGTTGCATGGTGCAGAGCAAGTGGGTAAACATACATTGCAGTGTGTTTTTGATGCTTTAGAGGCCTCATGTAGAGCTGCTGTCACGGGGTCTGTCATACGTAGACATGCTTGGCTCAAAGAGCAAACCTTGCCAGATCATGTCAAAGCAAAGTTATTAGATGCACCACTTCAAAAAGATGTATTGTTTGGTGTTAAAGCTGAGGAGGTACTAAAGAAAATGGAGGAATAAGCGAAATCTATGCAAACAGTGAAAGATTTCCTGCAGGTACAACCTCCACGCTTCAGCAGAAACTGGCCTTCAAAAAATTGGTCCTTTCCAGCCACGGACAGACCTCAAAGGGGCAGATACAGATGCCCAAGGGGTAGAGGACAACCTCAAGGATCTTACAGAGCAAGACAGTGGCAAGCACCAACCCCAAGAGGTGGAGAAGATAGATCACAGTCATTTAGAAAACAGACACAATGACTTCCCCCTATGCCTGCCAAGCAAAGCTTTAATGGCAGCACCTTTGGGCGGAAAACTGGCATTATTTTAAAAAAACTGGCATATTGTTACAAAAGACAAATGGATTCTGGACATAGACAGAGGCTACAGGTTCCACTTTCACACCCTTCCAAAAATGAGAGGTATGCCAAACCTGCAACAAAATCAAAGGGCAGAGGCACAAAGACAAATTTCCGCTCTCATGGATATGAAAGCGATCCAAGAGGTACCTGCAAAAGAACAAGGTAAAGGTTTTTATTCCAGACTATTCCTGGTACCAAGGAAAGACAAAGATTGGAGACCTATCTTAGACCTATCCATCCTAAACACATATCTACAGGTACCAAAATTCAAGATGCTCACATTACAGCAGCTTCTTCCCATGCTGGGCAAGGAGTCTTGGCTGGTAACATTGGACCTCAAGGAGGCATACCTGCATGTCCCTATCAGACAAGATTGCAGAAGATACCTCAGATTTCTTGCAGGTTCAACCCATTACCAATTCTCTGCATTGCCCTTTGGATTATCTAATGCGCCCAGAGTGTTTACGAAATGCCTGGCATCAGTAATTGCCTTCTGCAGACTACAAGGAATACAAATCTACCCATATCTGGACGACTGCCTGATCCAAGCTGACAGCAAGGACATTCTATTGCAGCATCTGGCGTTTGTAATAAAACTTTTAAACTTCCTGGGATACACAGTGAACAAAAAGAAATCAAAACTAATACCTTCTCAACAGATAATTTTCCTGGGTGCCAGCTTAAATACAACCACCCAGATGGCCTACCTCACGCCAGACAAACAAGGGCAACTGTCTCAATACTTCAGCAAAATGGCAATTTTCACCAGGCTAACTGCAAGGAAAGTCCTGCAGGCTCTGGGATTCATGGCATCTTGCATCCTACTAATCCCATGTGCAAAGCTGCATATGACAAAGCTACAATGGTACCTAAAAAAACTTATGGTCTCAACACAGTCACAGCTTGGAAACAATTATACCACTCATTCCATGCCTTCAAAAGGAATTTTTGTGGTGGGCTCAAGCATGCCAAAGAAACACAGGTCTCCCTTTCTGTGTACCTCAAGCAACTCAAATCATCACAACGGACGCCTCAGACTACGCCTGGGGAGCACACATGGCAGATCAGTGCATTCAGGGAAAATGGTCCCAAAAAGAGAAGCACCTACACATCAACCAAAAGGAGATGCTAGCCGTGCAAAGTGCTCTTATGACCTTCAAAGACCTACTGCATCCAGGCCAACTATTGATAAGGACAGACAACACCACAGTCATGTGGTACATAAACAAACAGGGGGGAACTCATTCATACCCTCTGTGCAGGCAAGCCATGACCCTATGGAACACAGCACTGGAATTGCAAATTCAACTACAGGCACAATTCCTGCTAGGGAAAGAAAACACACTGGCAGACGACCTAAGCAGAAATATGACAGACCCACACGAATGGAAGTTGCATCCTCAAGTTTTCTCAAAAATAACTAAGGCATGGGGACAGCCAGACGTAGATCTATTTGCTACCCACAGAAATTACCAGTTGAAAAAGTTTTGTTCAAGGAGCTATCATCCACAGGCCTGGAAAGTGGACGCACTCTCTTTCAATTTGACAACATTGACAGTCTATGCCTTCCCGCCTCTTCCTCTGCTGACCAAAGTTCTATTAAAAGCCAGAGCAGAGAGGCCACAAATGATTCTCATTGCTCCAGACTGGCCACGACAACACTGGTATCCGGTCCTAAAGAGCCTGACACACTCCTCACCATGGATCTTACCTCTAGTCCCTCTTCTGTTGTCCCAGCACAACTACAAAACTCTTCACAGCCAGCTCAAAACCCTAAATCTAGCTGCATGGAGAATACCTTAATTTCCCAACAGACTCTCCTCTCCAAGGAGGTGCAGGATGTCATCTTGGAGGCCAGAAGACCTTCTACTAGAAAAGCCTACTCCGCCAAATGGAAACAATTTTGTTCCTGGAATCAAGAAAAGGGCCAGAATCCTTGGGTAATAAATATACATCAAATTTTACAGTACCTAGTTGAGATGTTACACAATGGCCTTTCCTTCTCCTCCATCAAGATCCACGCTTCAGCCATTTCTGCACAATACAACACAGACCCTCCTTTATTCTCACATCCTCTATTAAGGCAGTTCTTCAGAGGGGCAAAAAATATAAAACCCCCAAGGAAACAACCAGTTCCAGCTTGGGACCTCAACTTCGTATTGGAAAAGCTGACCCTGCCTCCCTTTGAGCCGGCTTCTTCAACAGAACTACAATACTTGTCATGGAAAACAGCCTTCCTTCTGGCTATCACCTCAGCACGTAGGGTTTCGGAACTACAGGCCCTCATGGCGGTGCAACCATTCATCATTTTCCATCAGGACAGAGTTTCCTTACGAACCAACCCTACCTTCATGCCAAAGGTAGTATCCAGTGTAGCTTTGAATCAGACTATCCACTTACCTACCTTTTATCCAAATCCACAGAACAAAGGGGGGGGGGACTACTACATTCCTTGGACATTCACAGACAACTTCGTTATTACTTGGACAGAACAAAGCCATTCAGGAAATCTGAGCAGCTCTTTGTGTCCTATGCTACAGGTGCTCAAGGAAAGGCTATTTCCAAACAAACAATTTCAAAATGGATAGCCCACTGCATACGCTTTTGTTATTCTTTTCATGGAAAATCTGTGCCTGCATACATCAGATCCCACTCCACCAGGGCCACAGCTACCTCTGCAGCTTTCCTCAGGGGGGTCCGTACCAAGGACATTTTGGAAGCAGCTACTTGGAGTTCAGTGCACACTTTCTCTCTCCAAGCACTACCACCTTCCACTATACTCAAAATCTAGAGCGGGCTTTGCCACAGCAGTCCTGCAGGGCATCCTCGCTCTTCCTAGTTCCACTTAGTGCCTACCACCCTTACTTAGCTTTGGGATTCTACCCATCTGTAATGACTGCAGCTGTATGCACGATGAACATAGTACAGTTTTGTACCTACCATAAATGTAGATGTTCGAGTGCTCATACAGCTGCAGTCCAGGTTACCCCCTCTCCGTCCCCTCTTAGGACTGGCCTTATGACAAACACCTTTATCATACAACTCATTTGGGGGTATTCTTTTATGGTGTATTTGCTTGCAACTACTGTTTTTTGATTTATCTATATTGCATGTTTGCATAACATTATGTTTTGCCTTCCTTCTGGGGGCACTTGACATCTGGGGCAAGAAAAACTGAAGAAAATGGCGTCGGCTGCCTCTTTTATACCCCTGCCGCACTGACGTCAGGGAAGAAGCGACGACAACCGACGCCGGACGTAGACTTTGGAATTCGGCCGACCTTGGACCCGCCTGACGGCAGGATAACCCATCTGTAATGACTGCAGATGTATGAGCACTCGAACATCTACATTTATGGTAGGTACAAAACTGTAATTTGTTGCAGGTGTCTTGTAAGGTACATCCCAAATGGAGCACTGTACTCTATGATGGGGTCTGATGAGTGAAGAGTAGAGGAGCCCAATGACCTCTTTCGATCTGGATGCAAACCCTTTTGTGATTAGGTGGGCCACATAGAAGGATTTTCTAACCACTTTGTCAATGTGATTATCAAAGGAGAGGTTACTGTCTACTTGGGTCCCCAGATCCCTTATTACGTCTTCCGTATTTAGGGGGCTGCCACCTATGTGGTAGTTTGTGGGTACTTTGTTTTTTCCAAATGGGATGACTATGCACTTTTTGGCATTTCGCTTGAGACCAAGGTTTTGACACCAGGTATCTGTCTCAGTGAGACCCTTTTGGAGGATGTCTGTGTCAGCCGGAGGGTCAATTATAGCCCCTAGTTTGCAGTCATCTGTGAACCTGGTGAGCCATAGTCCTCCTGTGCTTGCCTGTACCTCTGAGAAGTATATACCGAACAGGAGGGGTCCTAGGACTGAGCCCTGGGGAATGCCACTTGTAACTGATTTAGAGTCAGACCTAGCTCCTGCAGCTCTTACCATGTGGGTTCTGTTCGTGAGCCAATTGGCAACCCATCTTGTGACGTAGGGGGTTATGTTCAGGCTGGTGAGCTTGTCTATAATACCTGAGTGGGGAATGGTGTTGAAGGCCTTTGCGAGGTCTAGGTAGGGTGTGTGGACCACCTTTCCCTCGTCTATAGCCTTGGTAACTGTCTCAAACAAGTCCACCAGGTTTAGGAGGCATGATCTGCCCTTAACAAAGCCGAACTGGGTTGGGTCCAGTGTTTGGAGGATGTTCATCGTGCATACAGCTGCAGTCATAACAGATGGGTTCTCCTGCCGTCAGGCAGGTCCTCGGTCGGCCGAATTCCAAAGTCTAGGTCCGGCGTCGGTTGTCGTCGCTTCTTCCCTGACGTCAGTGCGCCAGGGGTATAAAAGAACCAGCTGACGCCATTTTCTTCAGTCTTTCTTGCCGCGTGGTGCCCGAAGCAGAAGCAGTTCGCAAGTGCTGTTCGACCAGCTCCTGAAATTACGAAAATTTTGCAACCGAAGTCTTCTTTAAAGCTAAGTACCCCGTTGGGGAAACTTTTCTTGCCTCAGACCGATGTCAGACAAAGTTAATAATTGTATTTCTTGTGGGAAGCAAATACCGCATAAGGATTTTCATTCCCTCTGCATTCCTTGCTTAGGCCCAGACCACGACGTCTCAGTCTGTCGTTTTTGTGCTACATTCAACAAACGCACCATTAAGCGTCGGGCAGAGTTCGCCCAGCACTATTTTGGCAAAAAATTTAACTATATTATGTCGGATACTCCGACTCCAGTTTTGTCTAAAAAACGCAAAGATAAGGACTGACACACGAGGTCCGCGGCCTCTACCGACACCACGCCAAAGCCAACTACAGGTGGTCTGGTTCTCAGCAAGGTGCCTACGCAGCCCCTGCCTACTGACGACACTTCATTGGTGGTGTCTTCTGTGCCCGAGGTCGCAGGCTCCTCGGCCCACACTCCGACTACAGATACCGAAGCCACTCTTGCTGGTGAATCTCAAAAGGTAGACAGGTCTGCCTCCTCTCAAGGTGTCTTCAGACCTTCCTCTTCTTTTTCTATCAAGGCTTTCACTAAGTCTAAAGCAGCCATGCATTCTAAGAGACAAGCTCCACAGGGCCCTTCTCCAGGCCCCATGCCTAAAAAACTGATGCTTAAAATGGCTGAGGATTTGATTACTCTTATCAGGGGTTCTCAACACCCGGGCAAAAGGCCCAGAGTGGAGGAAGAATCCCCCTCCTCTGACCAGGCCTCCATTATTTCAGAGCACTCTGATGAACAGGAACATTCTTACTCCCCTTTTGAAGATTCTGATGCTGAGGAGTCCATGCCCTCTGTCCCCCCCCCCCCCCCAGAGGATTACTCATTTGGGGAAACCTTGCATACCTTAAGGGAACACTTCCACAGGGAAGGCCAAGAGTACTCAGATTCCAAGAAAAGGCTTAGGGATTTTCTCTTGCTACCTCGGCACAGGCCTCTGGCTATACCTCCTGTCTTAGACATACTAGATGATGTGTACTCGGAGGCCTGCCTTAACCCGGATTCTTTACCTCCAGCCCCAGTCAAGCCTGACAGGTACTATCGGGTTTCTGACTCGCACCAATTTTTATACAAAAGCTATGCGGCTGACCCAGAAACTATCTCAAAGGGCCCCAAGGGAATTAAGGCCTCCACTGCTAAAAACCCATTACCTTCCGAGAGAGATTCCAGATCCTTAGAAAGGTGGGGAAAAAAGGTATACACCTCGGCCACCTTAACCATGAGGGCATTAAACTGTCAGTTCCGTATGCTAAAGTACCAACAGTTTCTGTTATCACAGTTGAGAAGCAAAATGTCACAACCTGAACAACCAGACTTGAAGGAGTTGCAGGATTTGATGCATAGTGCAGAACAAGTGGGTAAACATACCTTGCAATGTGGTTTTGATGCTCTAGAGGCCTCATGTAGAGCTGCTGTTACAGGATCAGTCATACGTAGACATGCCTGGCTCAAGGAGCAAACCTTACCAGATCATGTCAAAGCTAAATTACTAGATGCCCCTCTTCAAAAGGATGTATTATTTGGTGTTAAAGCTGAGGAGGCATTAAAGAAAATGGAGGAAAAGGCTAAATCAGTGCAAACAGTGAAAGATTTTCTACAGGTACAACCACCACGTTTCAGTAGAAATTGGCCTTCCAAAAATTGGTCCTTTCCAGCCACGGACAGACCCCAAAGAGGTAGATACAGGCGCCCGAGGGGCAGAGGGCAATCTCAAGGATCATTTAGGGGCAGACACTGGCAAGCTCCTACACAAAGAGGTGGTGAGGATAGTTCGCAGCCATTCAGGAAGCAAGCCCAATGACTTTCCCCTTTGCATGCCAAGCAAGGCTCAAATGGCAGCACCCTTAGGCGGAAAACTGGCATTATTTTCAAAAAATTGGCATATTGTCACAAAAGACAAATGGATCCCTGGACATTATAAACAGAGGCTACAGATTCCATTTTCACACCCTTCCAAAAATGAGAGGCATGCCAAACCTGCCACACAATCAAAGGGCAGAGGCACAAAGACAAATTTCAGATCTCATGGACATGAAAGCTATTCAAGAGGTACCTACTCGCGAACAAGGTCAAGGTTTTTATTCCAGACTATTCCTGGTACCAAGGAAGGGAAAAGACTGGAGACCTATTTTGGACCTATCCATCCTAAACACATTTTTACTCGTACCAAAATTCAAGATGCTCACATTACAGCAGCTTCTTCCCATGCTGGGCAAGGAGTCTTGGCTGGTAACATTGGACCTCAAGGAGGCATACCCGCATATCCCAATCAGACAAAATTGCAGAAGATACCTCAGATTTCTTGCAGGTTCAACCCATTACCAATTCTCTGCGTTGCCCTTTGTCTTATCTACTGCGCCCAGAGTATTCACGAAATGCCTGGCATCAGTAATTGCCTACTGCAGACTTCAAGGGATACAAATATACCCATATTTCGACGACTGCCTGATCCACGCGGACAGCAAGCACATACTTCTGAAACATCTGGCTTTTGTAATAATGTTGTTGAATTCTCTGGGATACACAGTCAACAAAAATAAATCAAGGCTAATACCCTCTCAGAAAATAATTTTCCTGGGTGCCAACTTGGACACAAACACCCAGATGGCCTTCCTCACGCCAGAGAAGCAGGGGCAACTAACTCAGTACTTCAGAAAACTAGCAAATTTCACCGGGCAAATCCTGCAGGCTCTGAGATTCATGGCATCTTGCATCGTACTAATCCCATGTGCAAAGCTGCATATGAGGAAACTTCAGTGGTACCTGAAAAACCTATGGTCTCAACACAGCCACAGCTTGGAAACAATAATACCACTAATTCCATGTCTTCAAAAGGAATTTCTGTGGTGGGCTCAAGCATGCCAAAGAAACACAGGTCTCCCATTCTGCAAGCCTCAAGCAAATCAAGTCATCACAACAGACGCCTCGGACTACGCCTGGGGGGCGCACATGACAGATCGGTGCATTCAGGGCAAATGGTCCCAAAAAGAAAAGCACCTTCACATCAATCAAAAGGAAGTGCTAGCAGTAATAAATGCTATTATAGCTTTCAAAGACCTTCTGCATCCAGGTCAACTATTGATAAGGACAGACAACACCACTGTAATGTGGTACATAAACAAACAGGGAGGAACCCATTCATACCCCCTATGCAGGCTGGCCATGTCACTTTGGAACATGGCCCTGGAATTACAAATCGAACTTCAAGCACAGTACTTGCCAGGCAAGGAAAACACGCTGGCAGACAACCTAAGCAGAAATATGACAGATCCACACGAATGGAAGTTGCATCCTCAAGTTTTTACAGAGATAATTCAAGCATGGGGAAGGCCAGACATAGATCTCTTTGCCTCCCACAAAAATCACCAATTGACAAAATTCTGCTCAAGGACTTTCCATCCACGGGCCTGGAGAGTGGACGCTCTCTCTTTCAGTTGGACAACAATGACAGTTTATGCCTTTCCACCTCTTCATCTGTTGCCCAAAGTTCTATTAAAAACCAGAGCAGACAGACCAAAGATGATTCTCATTGCTCCAGACTGGCCAAGACAACACTGGTGCCCACTCCTGAGGAGCCTGACGCATTCCCCTCCATGGACCCTACCTCTAATGCCTCTTCTTCTGACTCAGCACAGCTTCAAAACTCTTCAGAGTCAGCTGAAAACACTCAGTCTGGCCGCATGGAAGATTCCTTAACATCACAACAGACCCTACTCTCCAAGGAGGTGCAGGATGTCATTTTGGAGGCCAGAAGGCCGTCTACTAGAAAAGCTTACTCCACAAAATGGAAGCAGTTTTGTGCCAGGAATGAGAAAAAGGGCCAGAATCCTGGAAAACTGAATTTACCTCAAATATTACATTATCTAGCTGAGCTGCTAAGCAGTGGACTTTCATTCTCCTCCATCAAAATCCATGCCTCAGCCATTTCTGCAGAATACAACACTGATCCACCTTTATTCTCTCACCCCCTCTTAAGACAGTTCCTCAGAGGGGCAAAGAATATAAAACCCCCAAGGAAACAACCAATACCTGCTTGGGATCTCAATTTCATTCTAGAAAAGCTGACCTTGCCTCCTTTTGAGCCAGCTGCCTCAACAGATTTGCAGTATTTGTCCTGGAAAACAGCTTTCCTTCTGGCTATCACCTCAGCTCGTAGGGTATCGGAACTACAAGCCCTCATGGCTGTGCAGCCTTTTATCATCTTCCATCAGGACAGTTTCCTTACGAACCAATCCGTCCTTTATGCCAAAGGTGGTATCCAGGGTAGCTTTGAATCAGGGTATACACTTACCTACCTTTTACCCTAATCCTCAAAACAAAGGGGAGAGACTACTACATTCCTTGGACATCCACAGACAGCTGTGTTATTATTTGGACAGAACAAAGCCTTTCAGAAAATCAGAACAGCTCTGTGTCCTATGCTATAGGAGCTCAAGGGAAGCCAATTTCCAAACAGACAATCTCAAAATGGATAGCCCACTGCATACGCTTTTGTTACTCTTTTCATGGTAAAACTGTACTTGCAGACATCAGATCTCACTCCACAAGGGCCACAGCTATCTCTGCAGCTTTCCTCAGAGGAGTTCCTACCAAAGATATTTTGGAAGCAGCCACTTGGAGTTCTGTGCATACCTTCTCCAAGCACTACCACCTACCATTATACTCCAAAACTAGAGCAGGTTTTGCCACTGCAGTCTTGCAGGGCATTCTGGCTCCTCCTAGTTCCACCTAGTGCCTGCCACCCCTTTCTTAGCTTTGGGATTCTACCCATCTGTTATGACTGCAGCTGTATGCACGATGAACATAGTACAGTTTTGTACCTACCATAAATGTAGATGTTCGAGTGCTAATACAGCTGCAGTCCAGGTTTCCCTCCCTCCTTCCCCTCTTGGGACAGGCCTATTGGCTAACACCTCCTCATACAACCTGATTGGGGTATTCTTTTATGGTGTATTTGCTTGCAACTACTGTATTTTGATTATATTGCATTGCTTTATTACACAAATTTATGTATTGCCTTCCTTCTGGGGGCACCTGACATCTGGGGCAAGAAAAACTGAAGAAAATGGCGTCGGCTGGTTCTTTTATACCTCTGGCGCACTGACGTCAGGGAAGAAGCGACGACAACCGACGCCGGACCTAGACTTTGGAATTCGGCCGACCGAGTACCCGCCTGACGGCAGGAGAACCCATCTGTTATGACTGCAGCTGTATTAGCACTCAAACATCTACATTTATGGTAGGTACAAAACTGTACTTTTCCAATGTCTTTGTTAATGAGATCCATGGTGATGCGCTCCATAGCTTTGCAGACCAAGCTAGTCATGCTTATAGGGTGATAGTTCCCGGGGTCCGTTGTGGATCCACCTTTGTGGAGCGGAGTAACCGTTGCTGTGTGCCACTCTGTGGGCACGTAGCCTGTGGAGAGGCTGAGTTTAAACAGTGTGTTTAGGTGAGGGGTTAGATAATCTTTCAGCTCATGTAGGACACAGCCTGGGACACCGTCCGGTCCCATTGATGCTGTGTTTTTGGCTTTGGAGAGGGCTGTTTTAACCTGAGTGTCTGTGATTTCAGGGGCACTACATTTTTCTGGTATAGTTATGGGCCCTTTTGGGGGTGAAGTTTACACTGAACCTGTCTGCCACGATGTTGGCTATATCGGTCGGTTCACTGTATTTTGTGCCATTCTACAGTAACTCCGAGCAGATCTGAGAATTGCCACTGAGATTCTTGACATAGCTAAAGAATACCTTGTGGTTATCTTTGGAGTCCATGGCAGTTTTTTTTTTCGAAGCTAGCCTTAGGTGATTTTATGAGGGAACGTAGTTTCTTGCTGATGCTGATCAGGGATGTCTTCCCTTGTTAGGATTTTACTCTTTTCTGTACTAGTTTCCTCTTTCTATTGTATAGCTTGTTTATGGCAGGGGTCCACCAGACTGTTTTCTTTTTCTTGGAGGAGTGAGTCGTGGTTTTGTTTGGCCTAGCACGATCCATGCATTATTGTAGGTGCCGGTAGAGTGCATTAGTTAAGGATTTTGCAGCTTGGACAGTGTTATCCTTTAACATGGGGGCTTTGAAACTTTCCACCTCGGTCTTAAGTAACGTGGTTTACTTTTGAAAAGTTTTTCACGGTGGTTTCTTTGACTGGGGTTGGTGGCGGAATGTGGATATCCAGCGTGATTAGTTTATGGTCTGATCTAACTAGCGAGGGGTTGACCTCCGGTGTGGAGCAGCAGTCGCCCATGTTGGTGATGACCAGGTCCAGTATGTTGTCACCTCTGGTGGAGGTGTTGACCAGTTGATCCAGGGCATTTAAGTTTATAAATTCTAGGAAATGTTGGGCCAGGGTGTTCGTACTTGAGTAGCTCTCCCAGTTAATGTTAGGATAATTGAAATCACCCAATATGAGGGTGTTTGGTAGGACCTTTATGTTTCCCAGTGTTTCCAGGAATGCGGAGTGGGGGTCCTGGGACATGGTGGGTGATCTGAAGCAAGCTATAATTTGAATAGCAGTTTTGCCTGTTGTTAGTTGCACGTGGATGATCTCTGAAACATTGTGCTGTGCCACAAACCTGGAGGTGTGGGTATCCTTGATGAATATGGATACTCCCCCACCTTTTGTATTTCGGTCTGGGTTTTGTGTCCGAAATGTATGGTATGAGTTGTAGCTTGGGGTGCTCTGTGGAACCTTAAACCAGGTTTCTGTTACTGCACATATCGATTTTCTCCATACTGAAGAGTGCCTCGAGTGCATGCATTTTGAGGTTTAGACTTCTGGCATTGAGCAGCATTACCCTCAGATGTTCTTCATTCCACATTGCTGCAGTCCTAACTATTGGGTAGTCCGCTGTCCAGTCGGCCCGAATACCAAAGTATATGGCTGACGTCGGTCAGGGCGCATTAGACTGACGTCAGTACGTCAGGGTACTAATGCGCATGACCGACGTCATATCCTCAGTCTTTTTTGCCGCATGGTCCGATGCAGAAGCAATTTTGCGAGTGCAGGTTGGCGTTCTGAAAGTTTCTGAAGTCAGAGTTTCAGACCGAATCAAAGTTGGCTAAGTACCCCGTTGGGGAATATTTTGGTTTTTTCTTGCCTCAGTATTTAACCGGATGTCAGAAAGAAAAAGTGAATAACTGTATTTCTTGTGGGAAACAGATACCTCATAGGGATTACCATACTTTGTGTATACCTTGTTTAGGGCCTGAGCACGACGTTGTTGGATGCCGCTCTTGTGCTAGATTTAACAAACGCACTATTAAGAGAAGGTTAGACTGTGCCAGGTTAGTGTTTGGGAAGCGTTGTAATTATAAAATGCCGTTGGATGCTCCGGCCGCTTCGCTAAAAAGCAAAGATAAAGCAGCAAATCCTAGGGTGGAGGAACCGACAGTCCCAGGCGTCGGTTCTTTGGAAGGCTCAGTGGAGCCGGAGGTTTTGCCAGGTGTCTCTTTGGAGTCTCAGGGAGAGACTTTACTGTTACAGGATGTATCCTCTCAGGAAGTAGGCCAGGCTGAGGGGCTTCTCAGGTGGCTGTTCTTCCCTCTCTTCCTAAGGTGGTTAGAGCCTCCCTTCAGTTTCCAAGGCTTCTTTGAGGGGCAGGCCAAGTTTAGCTTCTGTGGGGGTTTCTCCTAGTGCTTCAGGATCTTTGCCTAAGAAACATATGCTTAAAATGGCAGAGGATTTGATTACTATGATTAGGGTTCTATGCCCCTCGTGATAAGAGGCCTAGGGTGGAACCTGAGTTTGAGAGTTTTGAGCAATGCTCGAGGCTTGAGTCTTGACTGAAGACTTGCAGGAGTACCCTCCTTATTCTGATTCTGATGTGGATGATTCTACTCCTTCTGCTTCTCCTCCTGAGGATTTTTCATTTTCAGAGACTCTGCATTCCATGAGGGAGCATTTTAAATGGGAAGGTCAAGATTTCTCTGATTCCAGGAAAAGGCTTAGGGAATTCTTGTTTTACCCCAGCATAGGCCTTTAGCTATACCTCCTGTTTTGAATGTGGTGGAAGATGCGTTTGCAGAGGCTTCCCTGAATCCTGATTCTTTGCCTCCTGCCCCAGTTAAACCGGATAGGTATTATAGGGTGCCTGAAGCTCATAAGTATCTTTTAAGAGTCCTAGGGCAGACCCAGAAACTGTCTCTCAGGGGCCTAAAGGTGTGAAGGCCTCAGTTGTTAAAAATCCTGTCCCTCCTGATAAAGAGGCAAGGGCTTTGGATAGATGGGGAAAGAAAGTGTATACTTCTTCCACTTTAGCCATGAGGGCGTTGAATTGTCAGTTTCACATGTTAAAATATCAGAATTATCTTCTTTCACAGTTGAAATCTAAGGTGGATGCTCTGGCTGAAGGTATTGAGTGTAAAGAGTTGCAGGATTTAGTTCATGTGTCTGAACAGGTGGGTAAACATTCCTTGCAGTGTGGTTTTGATGCTGTGCAGGCCTCCTCCAGGGTGGCTGCCACTGGTTCTGTTCTTCGTAGGCACGCCTGGCTGAGGGATCAGAATTTAGCTGAGCATGTTAAGACAAGGATTTTGGATGCTCCTTTACAGTCTGATGTGTTGTTTGGTTCGCCTGTGGAAGCAGTTTTGAAGAAAATGGAGGACAAGGCTAAGTCTATGCAAACTTGTTAAAGATTTTTTGCAGGTGCAGCCTCCGAAGTTTAGTAGAAATTGGCCTACTAAGGGATGGACTTATCCTGCTTATGATTCCCAGTCTAGGGGTAGGTCTAGACGTGGTAGGGCAGAGCTCAGGGTTCTTTTAGGCCTAGGTCAGGGAGTTTCCCTGCTCAGACTTCTGGTGAGGGCAGGGGTCAGTCCTTTCGTAAGCAGACCCAATGACCTGCCTTTTCAGCTGCCAGTACGTTCTCGCCTGGCAGCACCTTTGGGAGGAAGGCTGTCTCTTTTCAAAGAAAATTGGGATTTAATTACCCAAGACAGATGGGTTCTGGATATTATTCACCACGGTTACAGGTTTTATTTCCATACCTTGCCTCCTTTCAAAGGCATGCCAGACATTCCTCCTCTTCAAAGAACAGAGGCTCACAAGCAAATTTCTCTGTTGCTCCAAATAGGGGCCATTCAGTCAGTTCCTGTGCCGGAAAGGGGCCTAGGATTTTATTCTCGCCTGTTCCTAGTACCAAAGAAGGGGAACACGTGGAGACCAATTCTGGATTTATCTATCCTCAACACTTATCTGGACATTCCCAAGTTCAAAATGTTGACGTTACAACAGCTTTTACCTCTGCTGGGCAAAGATCACTGGATGGTAACTTTAGATCTCAAGGAAGCTTACCTTCATGTGCCAATAAGACTAAGTTGCAGGAAGTATCTGCGTTTTCGAGCTGGAAATTTTCATTATCAGTTCTCTGCATTGCCCTTTGGCTTATCTACTGCCCAGAGTATTCACAAAGGTTCTGGCTCCAGTGATAGCTTACTTCAGGCTAAAAGGAATCCAAATCTATCCTTACTTGGACGACTGCCTGATTCTGGCTCAAGTAAAAGAAGATCTTCTACAGCATCTGGAATATGTCATAGCAGTGCTAAGATGCCTAGGGTATTCTGTGAACGAAATAAAGTCCAGTCTAGTACCCTCTCAAGACATGTGCTTTCTGGGTGTGAGACTGAATACAGCAGCCCAGATGGCCTTTTTAACCCCGGACAAACAAAAGAATCTTTTCAGTTACTTCCATCATCTATCTCTTCAGTCCGGGCTGACTGCAAGGACAGTCCTTCAAGCCTTAGGGTTCATGGCATCTTGTATTCTGGTGCTTCCCAATGCCAAACTGCATATGAGGAAGCTACAATGGTATCTCAAAAATCTGTGGACACAGCACTGCCAGGATTTGGACACTGTCATTCAAATAATACCTTGCATTCAAAAGGAATTTTTGTGGTGGGCTCAGGAATGTCACCTAAACAAGGGACTCTCTGTGACCCGGCCAGAGGCAAGTCAGATTCTAACGACAGATGCCTCAGATATTGCTTGGGGAGCTCATCTAAATGGAAAGTGGATACAAGACAAGTGGCCTGCCAGACTACAGCATCTACATATCAACATGAAAGAGATGTTAGCAGTTCAGTTTGCATTAATTGCTTTCAAGGAGTTACTTCTTCCAGGGCAGGTGTTGATTCTAACAGACAACACAACTGTCATGTGGTACATCAACAAACAAGGGGAACACATTCTTACCCATTGTGCAGACAAGCAATGATTTTATGGGAGACTGCGCTCACTCTGCAACTAACTCTGCAGGCAAGGTTTCTGCGGGAGCACAGAACTCCTTAGCAGATGTATTAAGCAGACAAATCATGGATCCCCACGAGTGGAAACTGGATCTTCATGTATTTCAAAATTTGACAGTGTCATGGGGAACTCCAGACATAGATCTGTTCGCTTCTCCACTAAACCACCAGCTGCCAAAGTTTTGCACGAAGGGATTTCATCACACAGCTTGGAAAGTGGATGCTCTTTCTTTCAGTTGGAAAAATCTTCATGTGTATGCCTTTCCACCTCTGCCTCTTCTTCCAAAGGTGCTTCTAAAGGTCAGACAAGACAAGCCAAGGATGATTTTAATAGCTCCAGATTGGCCTCGGCAGCACTGGTACCCATTACTGAGGAGTCTGGTAAGGAAGCCTCTATGGCCTTTACCCTTGATTCCACACCTGTTGTCTCAGAGGGACGGTCATCTGCTCAATGTCAAGCTTCACTCTCTACATCTCACAGCCTGGCATATTCTGTTTTGAAAGACAGCAGGTCTCAGCTTCCTCAACAAGTTTTAAATGTGATTATGGAAGCCAGAAGACCTAGTACAAGGAAAGTGTACGCAGAAAAATGGAAGAGATTCTTGTTTTGGAGTGCAGCAAACAATTTGGAGATTACGGAGCCAAATTTGAGTGTGGCTCTTCAATATCTTACTGAGTTACTGGACAAAGGTTTGTCTTTCTCTTCCATTAAGATTCATGCTGCAGCAATTTCAGCTCACTATGATTGTGACCCACCATTGTTTTCGCATCCTTTGTTCAAGCAATTTCTTAGAGGGGCAAAGAATATAAGACCCCCAGAGAGCTCCTACTCCTGCTTGGGATCTCAATTTTGTGTTGGAGAAACTTACTCTGCAACCTTTTGAGCCTGCGGCTACTGCTGAATTGAAATACTTGTCATGGAAGACTGCTTTTTTGTTGGCCATTACTTCTGCAAGAAGGGTTTCTGAGTTGCAGGCCCTTATGGCAGTGGAGCCTTTTTTGATTTTTCATAAGGATAGGGTATCTTTACGTACTAATCCTTCCTTTATGCCTAAGGTGGTTTCTAGTGTGGCTTTAAACCAAACTATTCATTTGCCTACCTTTTATGCAGATCCCCAAAATAAAAGGGAAAAGATTTTGCACACTTTAGATGTACACAGGCTATTGCGTTATTATTTGAGCAGGACTAAGGATTTTAGGCAGTCTCAGCAGTTGTTTGTTTCTTTTGCTTTGAGTTCAAAGGGCAAGCCTGTGTCAAAGCAAACTATTTCTAGGTGGATTGGGTGTTGCATTACTTTTGTTATTCCCATCATGGCAAGGAGATTCCAGCTGGGATTAGGCCTCATTCCACTAGGGCTACTGCCACTTCCACAGCATTTCTAAGGGGTGGCAACTAAGGATATTTTGGAGGCAGCTACTTGGAGTTCAGTGCATACTTTCTCTAAGCATTATCACCTTCCTCTCTACTCTAAGTCTAGGGCTGGTTTTGCCACAGCTATTTTGCAAGGCATGTTGTCTGTTCCTGCTTCCTTATGATTTGCCAGCCTCCCTTACCTCTGCTTTGGGATTCTACCCAATAGTTAGGACTGCAGCAATGTGGAATGAAGAACATAGTACAGTTTTGTACCTACCATAAATGTAGATGTTCGAGGATCCACATTGCTGCAGTCCAATTTACCCTCCCTCCTTCCCCTCTGTGTTAGGGGTGGTTGTGTAGGTGAGGTTATATTCTGCTGATTGTGTATATATTGTATATATATATTTTTTGGTGCAGGTATTTTGGGAGTTTTTGGTTTTGGCCTTATCTTTTCAGGGTCTTCTGACATCTGGGGCAAGAAAAGACTGAGGATATGACGTCGGTCATGCGCATTAGTACCCTGACGTACTGACGTCAGTCTAATGCGCCCTGACCGACGTCAGCCATATACTTTGGTATTCGGGCCGACTGGACAGCGGACTACCCAATAGTTAGGACTGCAGCAATGTGGATCCTCGAACATCTACATTTATGGTAGGTACAAAACTGTACTTTTTTTGTTACTTGTGTTATCTATGGCAGTGGGTTTGTCTTTTGAGCCTTGCCTAAAAAAGGCACTATGGGGGTGGCAAGAGCTTTGGCCAGTATTCAAAAGCCTAAGGGTGACAGGTGCAAGCCGTCTCTAGCAAAGCAGCGTGGCTTGTCGAGCATGTCATCCCAGGCTGACGGACACTGGATCCCCTTTGAATGACACCAGAAGCTTAGCCAATTGTTGAAATTGATCATTTTTTCTCGATACCATGGTATCATTCTTGGTGAGGGCAGGATGCTACTCTCCGGGTCGGGGTCATACCAGCCTGGGCTACGTGATCAGAGAGCTCCTCCATGTCTCTTTTCATGTATTCCAGGGAGGTACAGCTCGGGTCATTCACACCAACATGGACAATGACAGAGTCATATTTGTACTTGTTCTGGAGTGACCTGAGTGCTTGTGTGATGGGGTGGATCCTGGCACCCGACAGGCAACTAACAATAACCTTCTCCTTGTTCATCCTAGTGAGTGGGATGTCAGTGTGCCTGACTGTACAGTCACCTATTACTAGTGTGTTGTGTATGTTATTTTGCCTTAAGGGCTGTGATTGTGTGGCACACTGGTTTTGTGAAGTATGTGTTTCATGGTTTGTGTTGCGGGGGTGGAGATTGCTAGGATGTCTGCTTTGGAGGTCTCTGTTGCTTTTGCAGATTTTTATTTAGAGCCTCCATGTATGTTTTTGTGTATTTGTGTGTTTTTTGCCAGTGCTGGTTTCATAGGTCTATGTGAGACTGATGGTGTGATGCTAGTAATTCCTTTCTCCTCTTGACCGCCTGGTCCATTCTTGGATTGAGAGAGCTTAGCCTCCAGTTTGGCTGTATTATTGCATCTCTCGCATGTATTAGTGTTTGGTGGAAGGAGGAGGGGGTTGTCTGTGTACATGAGGCAATTGTAACATTGCCTCAAAATGCCCAGATTCACCAGTTGGACTGGAGAGTACACCGGAAACTGCCCTTTGGACATGCCTGGATATAGGTACAGTGAACTGTTTTACTGATTGGCTGGTAAGGTTGAATAGAGAGCCTTGTCCTTCTCTACAGTATAGGGGGGTCTAGTGCTAAGGTTTATTAGTGCTTGCTATGAGTTTTGGGCAAGTGCAGGGATGAGAAGTGAATGATTGGAATGCTTAAGTTGAAAGTTTGTCTAGTTCCAAGAGAAAAATTGAAGAGTACACTTTGTGGAGCCGGGCGTAGTTATACCCTAGCTAACTGGCTCTGCCCGGCTTGCAAAACCGTGCAAATGCAGGTTTTATAGCAGGGGAATGAAAGGGATAGTAATTAGCCCAAAATGGCCAATAAACTACTAATTACTGGGATGAAACCACTCCTCCAGGGGACAGATAGGCTGCTCAAAGCTCCCTCTCTCACAGTGAACACAGAAAACTTCCTTCTATCCAAGAAAGGTATGGGCAAACATAGAAACTTGTAACACAGCCCTGAATTCAGCACTAACCTGAAAACTGGACTAAACTAGCTTAGAAAGGTGGGAAAACAAGTATTTTTTTGTTTGTTTTTTTTGTTGTTTTCAGAAAATAAAGCGGATACAGTAAAAAAAAACACTTTAAATGCACAGAAATGGGTATCACACGAGTGTGTAGCCTACAGCAGTTAAACAGGTACTATAAACACAAAAACGACTTTGTTAAAGTGCAAGCAGTAAAATAAGTGCAGTATATAGCTTAAACTAGCTTTTTAAATCACAGAAACTCTAGAAAATCGGTGTTTTGGGTGGAATTGGCTAAAGGCAGCAAGAAAACTCAGAAAAATGATAATCGCTCAAAAGTCTCTCTTTTGTCTCACTGCTGCTGTAGAACTCTTGCAGGAGAGGTTTTCATTACTTGCAGCTGTTTTTCTCGCCCTCAGGATTCTGGGTTGACCCTTAACCAACTGTCTAAGTTGGAATACATCTGTTTTTGGATGGTTGAAAATCAGCTTAAACTCAGTACCTGTAAGAGTGTTGTTATGGCCATTTATGCTGCCCAGAGAGATTGTGTTCCATCTCAAATGTAACACACATTGGGAGCAGACTCCAGTTTGTGTCAAATGTGCAAGTCCTGTGGATAATTGTGGAAACACTTACTGTGTTGGACAAGATCTCATCTGCAGTCAAGTCACCTTGTCTGTCTGAGGATCATTGCCATTATCTGTTACCTCATTCCACCTGCTGGTCTCTCTGTAGTGGTACATGCTCTTGTTTCTAGTTTGGACTACTGTGATGCTTTGTACTTTAGGCTACCTGACTTAGAACTAGAGCACCATAGCTGGTGCAAAATTCTACCTCCTGGCTACTTGTGGGGGTTTCCAAATAGCATCAGATTCTGTCATTTTTGCTAGAGTTGCACTAGTTACGTGTCTGGCACCATTTCATCCATAAAGTACTTTTTCTACTTTGGCATGACTTGCAAGGCTTACTCCCCATCTTTGTAATCTCTTTAGTTGCTATTGGCCATCTTGGTATTGCATTCTGCCCTTATGAGGCAGTTAATAGTTCCTTTGGTGCTTCTTGAAAACTCTGGGATTATTTTCCTTTATTCATTAGAGTGTGCACCTTTTGGTACCTCATATGTGGTTTTTGCCTCACATTTTTGGTCTGTTTCTTATAAAATTGTGGTTTTTTGGCAATTCATTGGTAAATCATTGAGGGTTGAAGTCAGAAAATGGCAGACATTTGAGTTTCAGACTTCATACCATTCAAAAAAAATTCATGTTAATGTAAAACCTGTTATTCCTTCAGCTTTCTAAGAGCAATATTTAAAGTGTCCCTATTTTTGCGCCTTTGTCCCTCCCCATTATTTATGGCTTTGTCCAGATTTTTTGCTGTAAGAGGTTGAGAGGTATGCTGGTTGGCTGAGAATATCCGCGACTCAGGTGTTTTCTAGCATTTCTTAAAAATGGTGCCAGTTTGATTTTGACATTCATATGAACTGATTTTTAAGTGCATTGCTTTCTTGCTCTCACATTCATAATGGTACACAAATAATTTATTTTATCCACAGTGCTTTGTTCAGTTTATTTTACTGGCTCTTGATTATGATACATTTGCAATTTATACTCCTGGTTTATTGTTTATATATTTTGACAAATTTTATTGATTAACTTATTTTGCAGTGTAGTTGCTTATCTGTTTTTTTTAACTTAGTTTGTACAGTGTACTGATTCAGGCATCAAACAAACTTGAACATGTGGTAGAATAATTGAAAATTGTCCAGTAATTTTGTACCCAGTCACATGCAGTATTTTCTAGAAAGGGTGCGCAAGTTAAAATTTTTTGTTAAAACACCTTCTGTTTTAGTTCATAAGCAATGCTGCCACTAGCCAAACTATCCTAGCAAAATCAATAACACAAAAGTATTTTCCTTAAAGTAAAACAGCCCTTAAATATTTGAATTGTAGTTTATAGTTCTGAACAGTCATGCTCTCATACGAGATACCACAGTTAATAATACCAGCTTAATGCACAAACCCATAAGCTCATAAATAAATAAGTAAATCACTCGCTCCAGGAATTTAAAACTGAATAGTAACATGTCTTACTTGAAATAAACAAAATGAACATTTCACTTGAAAAGTAAATATATAATAATCTTGCACAAGTAAGTTAAACTGAGTTTTGAGGAGACAGATCATTTATGTCGAACTCTGTTGGCTGGTGTAGACCCTAACTAATTTTATCTAAATATATACTTTGCCCTGT
The DNA here is from genome assembly GCF_019279795.1 of Protopterus annectens. Classification (NCBI taxonomy): domain Eukaryota; kingdom Metazoa; phylum Chordata; order Ceratodontiformes; family Protopteridae; genus Protopterus; species Protopterus annectens. The sequence goes on along the minus strand of NC_056741.1, from coordinate 768,380,353 downwards.
CTTTCACTAGTTTTCAAAATCAGAAGAGATTCTGCAAAGTTCTTAAAGTAGCTATTAAAGAGGTATACTAAATATGCCGGCAGTATCAATTTGGGAACAGTAAATCTTACCAAAGAGGATGGCAAGCACGTAATGAATGTTATAACTATATTAGCTGTTTGTAAAGTTGAAATAATATGGGATCTAATTTTAATAAATTCATTCATGAGTGTTTAGAGAGTATGAGTGAAACAGACCATTCCACATCAAACTGTAATTCTAACAGAGTCCATGAACATACTGATTTAGAAAAATGTTTGATTTCTGATTCATGGGACACACAAACAGTGTATGCAAAGGTACCACACTGACTGGAAGATTAATATGATTTGTAGCTGGTAGGATCTGATTCATATTTGAACCATTCTTTAGTGCAGTCATTAGGCTTCCAGTTGAATATGCAGCAGTAATGTGAAGTCCATGTTGCTGTAAATAGGTGAACAAGGTAGGAAGGATCCAGAGGAAATTTACAAAGAAAATATGTGGATCCAAGAATTTTGACTATATGAAAAGATTGAAAGCTTTTGCTTCATAAGTTGTTGAAGAGTAAGAGGACATTTGATTGTAGTTTTAGTTTAGAAGGCCTTCAGAGATGAAATTGTGTTAACTATCTGGGATTACAACATTCAGGGATCAGAAAAATGCTCATTGAGTGGTGTGATGAAAGATGAGGATAATAAACTGAATTATAAAAGGAATTAGGGACATTTGTAGAATCTCCATTGGCTTTGGAGAAATGAAATTTGGTGTTCAACAAGCACTCTGGAGTATTCAGTTACTTGTTACCCTGATATTGTAAGTATGCATTTCAGCTTCTGCTTCATGGAGTCACCATTTGTAAGAGTGCACTCATTTATGGAGGTTTGTGACTTTATATTTGTACTGTTTACATTTGACAGTCAGGTGCAGACAGCGTTTTCATCTTTTTGGTTTGTGAAAATATGAGTAGGTATAGGTAATAGGGAGTAGTACTTGAAGGGAAGAAGGTTATTTGCATCCTGCACGTTACTGAGTTTGGTCCTACAATTTGTTGAGTATATGGGGTGGCTGATATGAAAAAAGACACTTCAACCAGGGGGCACATACACTATGAGGACATCACATTGCTAGCAGGATTTTACTGAGATAGCTGTGTGGGAGCCTAATTGCATGCATCTAAAATAAAATAAAGTGTGGAGGAGAAGCTGAGAAGGAAAGGGAACTGCATTTGGGAGACATCACTTATTCATTCAGGAGGCAGAGAGTAAAGGATTATTACTCCAAGTGGCTATATTCATTCCTTTGTGACAAACATCTGGAGGCGGCGAGAAGGATTTATAGTCTAAAGGGGATAGTGGCATTAATTTCTTGAAGAGTTAGTGGGCAGGAGGGGATGAAAAGGCTGAAAATTTGATAGACCGCATTCCTTCTTAGCATGAGCATTGATGGTACACATCTTTCCAGGAGTGCTGGGAGAGAATGACTAAATTTCTGTGGCAAAACCCTCCTCACTAAGGGTATAGATTTGAGCTGGCGGAGTTCTGGTGGTGAGGACCAGAACAATACAGATGTTTTTAGAATAAATAGGTGCAGAAAGGAGAATATTCCATACTGTATTTGTTATGTAACCACATACCTCTTGTAATAGTGAATGCATTATCTCCAAAATAAAGGTCACTAGCCTGCTGCATTTCCTAGGGTTCACCGTAGCCATTTTACATTGTATTACTCCTCAGACCATGTAATGAGTAAAAAGAAAATGGTGACGTACGACTATAAATGTAACTCATTTCCTTGATAGGAAGTCCTAGGAGATTGAGAGGTAGAACATGAATGGGAAACAGGATGGTGGATGGCAGTAGATGCATTGCATCGGCAGAACCTCATTTGAAAGAGGATAGTACCCAGCCATAGGACGTATGGAACACAATGACTGTGCTGTGTTGGCATTCCTGCTTGGGAACTGTTTTTATGATGTTTTTTTTTTCTGTGTTAGGTAATGAAACAAGTCTAGAATTCAAGAACATTACTTCAGATACATCCACTCTAGCAGGACCTATTACCACATGGAAAGGCAACCTAGAAACTGCTTCAAAGACTGAGAGCACAAGAGCGGCCACTACACCCCTGACTACATCTCCTCCTCCTCCTCTCACTACTGCTACTACTACTACTGCTACAACTACTATGAAACATGTGACAACAGTATCCATAACTACAACCAAGAAAACAAAAGCACCTGGCTCTCTTCAGACTTCCACCACTGCTGCTGCTGCCACCAGCACCACCCATGCTACCACCATAATTGTGGCTCCTGCTGGCTCAATTCAAGATCCTTCCATCCTGGATATTGGAGATGACAGGAAAGGTGAGGAAATCTGCTTTTGCTTCTTTGTATATCCTGTTTGTCGCATCATTTTTAGGAGTGCATTGTTCGTCACACAGTTGGTTATCTATTAAGCTGTTGTTAGTATATTTCATCCAAACTTCTTTCTTTTTTTCTGTGCTTTATTTTTTAGCCCCTGTGACTGCTTGCAATTGAGCCTTTCATGGTAGGGTTCCCTGTTATCAGGGAGTCCCTAGTAAAGTGCAGGTGTGAGAGCCATTTGCAGTAGCTGTCATTCAGGAAGCCATAAGGATTGCCTCTGCCCTTGCTGGCATCCTGACACTGAGGGTGCATGGCAATAGGCCCTAGCTCCTTCCCTTAGACCAATTGGATGAACTATTTACATTGCCTCGGGGACAACAGTCTCCTCCTCAGTTCAGTAGCATGCTCCTGTGCACTCACAGCCTCCAGTTGGTGACTGAATACCTACCCCTGGGGCTGCCTTGTACACTGCAACTCTCCTTTGAGGGATTGTGGCATTGAATTGCCCTAGACCCACTCCCTCTCAGTTACCTGCGCCATAGTTGCTTTATCCCTCTATGCCACTGGAACTGGCTGCATTCTACTGTTGCTTATAATATTTTTTTGCTTAAGAAATATTTATTTTCTTTATTGACTACTAAGTGCTGTTACTATATGAATGGTAATTTTCAGGCACAGCATGAGTGCCCATTCAATTTTAGGTTCATAGGGAAGTAATAGGCTAGTTTCCCTTGTGGGCCATTTTAAGCCTAACCATTTTTCCCTTTCAAAGGTGAGAACCAAACCCAGTACCTTGTGTCTGTCAGGTAAAACACCTTGACTATTATGCCAATACCCAACCTCTGACTGACTTTGCTGATAATACATTCGTTGATCCTCGTATACTTGGTAGCCACCTTTCTAACTGCAAGTGAACTCTCTCTCTGTTTTGCATCCTATTTCTGTGTCCTGTTATCTGATGCAGTTAACCTTTAGACAAAGACACTTGTGTGTTCGAAGTGTGTGGTAGAAGAAAGAATTGAGCAACACTTACACATATGCGTGGATATAATAATGGATGGGGTGAGCTGCTTTTTTATCCCGAAAAGTACAAATGTGGTGCAGTTTTCTATAATAACATCACACAGTGGTAATAAAAGAGGCTGTAGATCCTTCTATACCAGTTGCACACCATCTCCACTGTCTTTTTAATAAAATAATGTTATAGTGAAAATTATTCTGATGTCTTGCTGATCTCAGTCTGCCACTCACTGTAAATGTTTGCAGTTTAAGGGTAACCAAACTTCTCAGGTGAATGTATTGCTTTTATGTGTATAGCTTGGTGGTATCTGAGAAAACATTTTAGATTTTAAAACCTTGACTTCCACTGTGTAGTCTTCTGCTAATGAAGTACAGAGCAGAGCATGGACATCACAGTGACCAGGAAAAAAATACTTTTTTGCAGATTCCCAGATTATTACATGCCTATTGATTTTGCAGCAAGAAGGTTAGGTCTCCTGCATCCCTGTTGTGAGAAGAATTTGGGCCTTTTCATCCTCTTGAGAGGTACGAAAGAATGGGGTCACTGGGCAGTACTGAAGGGGCTCCCTATTAAAATGCCAAGTGCTGAAAAGCTGAAAAAAGACAGAAAACCTGGAGAAGAGCGAATATTAAAAATCACACTTCCCTTAAAGCTTATTTTTGCAGTGTGGAGAGTACCACCTGCACCCCCATGTGGGGGCCCCTCACATGCCCAAACTTGTGTATATGTAAAAACTCTGAGATTGCCATACCTCAAATAAAATTGAGTATTCTGAGAAATGGCATCTTGGACTTGGCATGTATAAGTCTGTTCTTTCTGCCATTGTCTGTGCATTTCGGGACTCAATCTAGCGGGTGCCAATATTTCAAATGGATACTACTGAAAGTGTAGATCTGATACTGGAGAATGTACATTTCTCTGTAAATGATTTTTCTTGTCCATGAATGTTGTGCAGTAAATATGAAGGCTCCATTGTTCTCCTGACCCTAATCATTATAAACTGCTGAGGAAGGACTTTTTTTTTACCAGCCTGAAAGATTACCTGTAAAATTGATTTTCAGGCTAGTGGAGGCAGGTTATGCTAAAAGAATCTTAAATCTGTCTCTGGATTTTAAGGAGGACATCAGGAAACTGTGAAGCTCAGACCACTGTAGCAGCCATAGGATCACATTGTTTGCTTCCCTGTACAGTCTGCATGTAGAGTGAGGATTTGTGAAATACTTGACCACTTAGTGAGGCCACAGATGCAGTTGATATTTTCAAATATGGCATTATAAATCAACTCCTAGCACATTCCTACTAATGCGCAATACTAAACCAATATATCTCCAACTTTGCAGGTAATTCTTTGTCTAGAAATATACTTTTTTGTGTCAGGGATGCTCATTGCAAACTTCAGTTAAGTGCTAATCATTTTTAGGCATGTTTGTGCAGTCTTACTTATTCCTAACCTTCTCAGTAATTAGACTTTCACCTTAACCTTGGCAAAACTGTCACTTTTCATAGCTAAGATATTCATCATAGTGGTCACTTCTGCAGTAGTCTAAGCTATATGGATTATATCCTGCATAGATTATAATAGCCAGCTAACTTCCAAAGCTTCAGGGCGCCTACCACACCCCAAACCATTTATCTCAAGCTGCGTTGACTAGAAGACAAATTTGGGAGCAAAGCCCCTTCTGACATCAAGGAGAATGCTCCCCTGTGGGCTTTTTAAGGATCAATGGTCAGCTAATGCTGTTCCTTTGCTGGGCAAATAAGTTCCCTTTGGGGAAAACCGTCCACGTATTGTTTAAACTTACTTTCCTGTTTAGGAAAGTATTTTTTAACATAGGACTGTATTTTTATTGACTATCATATGGCCTTATTGTACTTTTAAATGGGAACACACTTTTGTTTCTGACAGTTTCAAAGTTAGTTTAAACATTCTAAGACTTTTTTTTTTGTCTGTGGAAAAGCTAGGTCTGAATTTATTTTTTGGAGCAGATAGTGTGTCGGAGTGCTTTTTACTGTGTTTTAACTTAGAAAAGTTACTTTTAATTACATTTTATATTTTACTGGTTTGTGCCTCTTAATTTCCCTGTGAAAGGAGCACCATTTTTGTTGAGCGTGGAACAAACTACAGTCCCACTGTTAGTCCATCTTCCAGCCACAAAAAGAAAAAGTTAACTAAACAGCCTTTGCCACCACAGCATGCTAGCAATTTGACACAGCTATAGGTGGATAACCCAGTTGTGTCCAAAACTGGTTCTGCAGACCAGTCATATATTTATGTGGATCTGTCTGATGTTCATGCAGCCACTATGGACTGGAGGTCGGCCACATCATCTGTGGCTGTTGGAGTCCCCCCAGTGGGCAAGGGAGAGACACAGTCTTTGGTCTTGGGAGAAAGGGGAGGGAAGGTGTCCCTGGGAAAACTGTTACTGCCTTTAATAGTCCTGTTGGGCCCAACGTTCTTGTCAAAAAGAAACCGTCACCAGTTCTGCTGGAGAGCAGTAGTTTGCCTGGTTCATGGTCTTGTACAGACTATTGGTCCTTCTCATCAGGTGTTTTTTGGTAAAAGAAACATGGATTCCTCTTTTCCAGAAGAGATTAAACAAACTGAATCTAGAGAAGAAAGTGATTTTGACAGGCAGTGTTTTCTTCTCTGATTTTTGATTTAGACCGAGAGAAGAGCATGGTGTTGGAATCTATGTGAAGGATTCATCTCCTCTGAGATTGTTTCCAGAATATGCCAGTCTTTTCAGTGGGAGAAGAACAAGATTTTTCAGTCCCTCAGAAAATACTATGAGTTTACAACTGGAATTCCCAGAACACCTATCCATCCCCCAGTGCTGTCATTATTGGAGGATGTGTTTGTCCAGCTTGTTTTTTCCCTGACCGCCAACATACTACACCTAAGAAAGCAGATAGAATGCAAGAAGTTTCAGTCTTTCAAATTTTTATACAGTCACCCCAGACTTGACCCTGCAGCAGTTGCTTCATTTGATCCGGCTGCTGCCAAGTATTTTATTAATTCTTATCCTTCCCTTTCAGACAGGGATGGTAAAACAGTTAAGTTTGGGCAAAAAGTCTGTATGCGTCTGCATATTTGATTTTTAGAATTTTGAGTTGCCAGGCTCATATATTAAGGTTCATTCTGACTAATTGTAAAAGTATGAGGAATGCTTGATCAGCAATTCCTTCTTGTGGAGAAAAATCTGTTTTGTGTGGTGTAGTGTCTTCAGTTTCATGGTCATAACTCATTGTTTAAAGTGCGTTTATGACTGTACTACTTCCAGAGATGTTGCACTGATACTGTGTTGAGGGGTTTGCCTGGCTGTGAATTCTTAGAACCTCCCAGAAGATGTAAAAATTGCAATTTTAAATTCTCCTTTAGAAAGAGATTTACATTTTGAACCCTCTGCAGCAGAAGTTATCAAAAAATGTGATGTGAGAGGTTAGCTGACACAGGGAATATTTCAGATTGTTCAGCCCCCTACTCCTAATTTTCTATGGAATTTTTGCTCCCTTGTCCAGTATTAGTAAATAGCAAAATCAGTAGTCTCCACAAAATGGTAAGCAGACATTTAAAAAACAATGACAGGAAGGTTCCAAAAAGAAAGCGGGCGCCCCTCGCCCAGAACAAAGGATGGAAAAACGAGACAATGATTACATAAGGACCTTGCCCCCACCCGACCCCCACCTCACTGTGGCAGTCTGTTAACCCTTCCAGAAATTCTGAATCTCCATTTCCCTGTTTAGCAACAGATTGTTTCAGACAAATGGGTTCTGAGGTTACTACACCTAAGAAAGCAGATAGAATGCAAGAAGTTTCAGTCCTTCAAATTTTTATACAGTCACCCCAGACCTGACCTGGGTCAGTACAGTCATTTATTTAGAAAGGTTATACACTGCAGTGGGAAGGAGTCCCACCATTCCAGGGAATTATTCCACATTCACCAGACGAAACCTTTCTGTTCCCTCCTGTCTTACAACACATGCTGTCTCAGGGGGTAATAAAATCAGTTTCCCCTTCCCAGTTGGGAAAAGGTTTTTATTCAAGAATGTTTTTAGTACTAAAGAAGGAAAATACTTGGGAGACCTGTTCTGGATCTCTTTCCTAAATCTGTTACTGCGAAGTTCAAAATGCTTTCACTTGACAACCTGTTACCCATTCTTCCAAGTTTGAGTGTTTTTGGTAACCTTAAATATAAAAGATGCTTATTATATTCCTATTGATCCAGATTTCAGTTGTTTTTAATCACCTTTATTACATTTTCCCTTTAAGAAGACATGGACAAGTATGCATTAACAGAAAAGAAAACAAACTATACTAACATTTTCCCATTTGCATACATTATACATATATTTTTTTTTTGTAACTATCATCAGTCTAACATTGCATAAATTGAAGAATCCCTGCCTTCCCCTAAATCTCACTTCTCCTGAACATTATTCTACATGTATGGTTCCCACAATTTTCATGTATTTCTATGTAATTTTCTTCCCTTTTCTAAAGATCCCTCTTCCGGTTTTTATTTCTTCTTCTTAGGTTCATAGGTTCATACTAGGCTATCTGCCTCAGGGCATTTATAAGCCTAGCCAGAATGTGTTTGGCTTTCGCCACCCATTTTAAATTAATTTTGCTATGCCTTTTTTTGAGGTTAGTATACTGTGCCTTTGTCTAACAGTGACACAGAAGTGATACCCGGGGTAAACCTACGATCTCCCATCCACTCATCAAGATTCCTCTTGAAGAGAGTCAATGAGGGACTCTGCCTAACCTGGACTGGGAATTTTATTCCAGAGTGAAGGGAGCCTCTGGGTTATGAATCTGTCCCTCCAGCATGTCCTATTTATTTCAGTGCTGAGGTTCAAGTCTCTCGAGCGTGTAGCTCGATGGGATATGGATTTTCTGAGGTGCAGCATGTCCATTAATTCCGGGTTGGACGTGGCTTTATACGTCAGGCGCAAATTGCCTCTGAACAGGCGGTATGCCACTGAGTAGAGCTGGAGTTTCTTTAACCGGGCAGCATATGGCATCTGTTTGAGCCCTTTGATCCTCTTGGTGAGGTACTTTTGGGGTCTTTCCAGTTGCTGCAGGTGTCTGGTAAGGTACATCCCAAAAGGGGCATTGTACTCAATTATGGGCCTGATGAGGGATGAGTAAAGAGGCACGATGACCTCCCCTGATCTAGATGTGAATCCCTTCATAATTAGGTGGGCTATATAAAATGTTTTTCTAACCACTTTGGCCACGTGGTTGTCAAATGAGAGATTGCTATCAACTTGGGTCCCCAGGTCCCTAATTACTTCTTCTGTACTTAATCCACCTATGTGGTAATTTGTGGGCACTTTGTTTTTGCCAAAGGGGGTGACTATACACTTTTTGGCATTTAGCTTGAGGCCATGGCTCTGGCACCAGTTGTCTGTTTCTATGAGGCCCTTTTGGAGGATGCTTGTGTCGGCTGGAGAGTCGATTATGGCACCCAGTTTGCAGTCATCTGCGAACTTGGTCAGCCACAGTCCTTCCGTGTCCTTCCGTGTTGGCCTGTACTTCTGAGAAATATATACCGAACAAGAGAGGTCCCAGGACTGAGCCTTGTGGGACATCACTTGTAACTGGTTTGGAGTCTGACATGGCTCCAACAATTCTAACCATGTGGGTTCTGTCCTTGAGCCAGTTTGCAATCCATCTAGTGACATAGGGGTTTATATTTAAGCTGGTGAGCTTATCTATAATGCCCGAGTGGGGTATTGTATCGAAGGCTTTTGCGAGGTCCAGGTAGGCTGTGTGGACCACCTTCCCCTCGTCAATGGCCTTGGTGACTATTTCAAAGAAATCAACCAGGTTTAAGAGGCAGGATCTGCCCTTAACAAAGCCGAACTGGGTAGGATCCAGTGTCTGTAGGTCCCCAATATCTTTATTTATGAGGTCCATGATGATCCTTTCCATAGCTTTGCAGACTAAGCTAGTCAGGCTTATGGGGCGATAGTTTCCAGGATCCGTTGAGGCACCACCTTTATGGAGAGGGACCATTGTTGCTGTACGCCACTCTTTGGGCACATATCCTGTAGTAAGGCTGAGATTGAACAGTAGTTTTATGTTTGGGTTTAGCTCTTCTTGGAGTTCATGTAGGGCGCAGCCTGGGACACCGTCTGGTCCCATTGATGCTGTGTTTTTTGCTTTGGAGAGGGCGGCTCTTACCTGAGCATCTGAGATGTCAGGGGGGCAGCACTCTGCTTGTATAGATATTTGCCCTTTTGGTGGGGAGGGGGGGGGGAGAAGTTTGCGCTGAACCTGTCAGCTAGGATGTTGGCAATGTCTGTGGGTTCAGTGTATTTTTTGTCATTTTGGACTAATTCTGAGCATATCTGGGAATTACCACCCAGGTTCCTAACATAACTAAAGAAAGCCTTGTGATTATCCTTAGTGTTCTTTCAGCTTTTTCCCGGTTAGGGGTCGCCATAGTGGATCACCTGTCTGCTCATGATTGGCAGTGGAGTTTTACGGTGCCGAGGTGCCAGCCAGGTGCCCAACTTTCCACAGAAGGCACACGCATGCACGCACTCACATCTAGGGCCAATTTGGAGTGCCCAATCCACCTACAGCATGTCTTTGGGATGTGGGAGGAAACCCACGCGACCACAGGGAGGACATGCAGACTCCGCACAGAAGGCACCCCAGCTAAGAATCGAACCAGAGAACCTCTTGCTGTGAGGCGGCAATGCTAACCGCTGCACCACCGTGGCTGCCCTAATTTTATAATATTCAGTACTGCAAATATAGCTGGTTTAGACTTTGATTTCCATTTTCTAATTGCTTTTTTTGGCAGCTAAGGCCTTAAATTGTCTAGGCAATTTAGATCCAGTGCCCTAGCTCAAAAAGTCATATCCTTAGTTGTACACATACACGGTGTACATTAGTTGGGAGCAGTATTGTGGTTATATACTTAGTTGTAGTCATTTGCTCACCCAATATTTCTAATGGAGTACTGTGTAGAGAATTTTTAAAATCAATCTGCCAACTCATTGCACTCCCAAAACATGTTCCCATTTACCTCATTTTTCCCTGTCACACCTTCAACATTTGCTCTCTTCCTGAGTAAGAATTCTTTGAAGTCAGATTTGGCTAGAAAAATAGCTATGCAGCCACAAGCAAAGATTTTAAACCTTCTGGACTCGAGGAGTGTTCACAAAGTGTCTAGCTCCTGCCATAGACCATTGCAGGCAACAGGCTGTACAGAATTAGACAACTTGCCTATCATTGCAGAGTCTATTTTCAAAGTGTCAGGAATTTCTCATTTGCATGAGAGATCTTATGCACACACTGGTATTCCAAGAGAACGTTCAAAAGTCTTATTTGACTCTGTCACAGAGGATTGTGTTCTTGGGGTGTCTGCTAGAAGCCTCAGTACAAAGAGCTTTTCTTTCACAGGAAAATAGCTTTATATTTGGAACTATTTCCTGGGTTTTCAACTCAGACTTCAGTCACTACAAGGGAATACCTAGAGTCTGGGTCTCATGGCATCCGTGATTCTTATGATACCTCTGACAGGGTGCCCCATGAGAACAATGCACTGGTATCTGAAGTCTCTTGGTCCCAGCACCAGTAACCATTATCTTTTCAGATTCTGATTCTAGAATTTGTAAGAAGAGAACTCAAATATTCCTGAATCCCAGGTCTCCCCTTCACCCCTCCTACTCCAAAGCACCACTTCATGTTGTTATAGACAACACCACAGTGATGTGGTACATAAACTCTTACGGGAGGAGCCAGATCTTAGCTTCTATGCAGACTAGCCATGCTAACATGGAATATAGCTTTACAACACAGTCTCACTCTACAGGTATTGTACATTCTGTCAAGCAAAATTTTGTGTTAAACAAGCTAAGTAGGACAAAGGCAGACCCTCATGAATGAAACTAGATCAGGGGGTCTTCCAAGGTTTGATCCATCCATGGGGAGTTCAAGTAGAGTAGTTTGTTTACATAAAAAAAAAAAAAAAAAAAAAAAAAACAGCGGCAAAAGACTTCATGCAAGAAGGCCTAGAAGACAGATGCCTTTTCTTTTCCTTGGACAAGAATGTTCCTGTATGCCTTTCCGTCCTTGCCACCGATACCCAGGGTAATTCTGAAAATTCAGAAGGAATTGCCCAGATTCATTGTGGTAATTCCCTTTTGGCCTAGGCATCAGTAGTTGTCCCTTCTTTTTATTATTGGCCAGGGGCAGTTAGCATAAGCTTCCTCTACTCACACGAGAACAGGGGTGTTTGATACATACCAACCCAACCAACTTCAACTGACTGTCTAGATGACAGGGTCTTAATTCATTTTAGGCATCTATTTACAGAAGACGAGTAGCAGGTATTGGAGACCTTCAAGAAAACCAGTGGCTCCTTGGAATCTTTATTTTGCGTTGGAGAAGTGTACTCATTTCAACCATCTGGCTGACTTCAGATTCTTAATAGCTAGGGAATTGTTATGGCTAGGCTTGTATAGGCCCTAGGGCTGATAGCCTAGTACCAAACTATGAACATGGAAAACAATTTTACTGACTGCTTTGACCTGTGGAAGAAGAGTATCTGAGCTGCAAGCTCTTATGGTGAGTCAACCTGTTCTCATTTTCACAGAAACAGGGCTTCACTGAGAATGATATACCTCAAGTAGTATCCGAGTTGACTTTAAGGCAAACTATCCGTATCCCTGCATTCGTCTCTGAACTTAAAATGAGGGAGAGATTGTACTTCTTGACTTGGATGTCTGTAGACAACTCTGGTACTGTCTTGACTGAACTGAATCTTTCAAAAACTTCTGATCAGTTGTTCATTTCTTGTGAAGGTTAGAAGAAAGGAAAACCTGTGTCAAACTATTTCTAAATGGTTGTCTCAAGCTATTGCTCTTTGTTATTCCCACTACAACAAAACTATTCCAGGCAGGGTAAGGCACACTTTGTTAGGACCTTGGCTTCTTCTATGGCTTTTTGGAAAGGGTTGGACTCGAAGTATTCTAGAAGCAGCAGTTTGGCCCACTGTACATACATTTACAAAGCACTACAGGCTGGATTCCTTCTGTAAGTCTAGATCAGGGTTTGCTATGACTATTCTTCAGGGGCTTCTGGGCCCTTCCCCTTCCACCTCCCAGTTCTAAGCTGTGGTGATCTGTCCATATCGCTTAGGAAACCGCAGCAATGAAAAGTGCAATGAACCTAGTACAGTTGTATAAGCAAACTAACCATAACAGTAAATGTTTGAATGATCATTGTTGCAGTCGTTTTTCTTTCTCTCTCTCTCTGCCTCCATCCCCTCCCTTTGCTTTTTATTTCCAGCAGTGTCCTTTCAGGGTTTAGCCTCCCACTCTGTTTGCATGAATGTTTTGGAGCGCTTAGTTCCCAAACCTGCCTTTTATTCAGCTCAGCTCAAGCCGACTAACAGTTTGGGTATGTGGAAGGTGCCCTGTAGCTTTGGAAGCTGGATGGCTGTTTTATCTTATACAGGATATAATCCATATAGCCTAAACTATTGCAACAGTGATCATTTGAGCATCTGCTGTTATGGTACACTTACTTGCACAACTGTACTTTTTCCCAAGCCACTCTAAATTTTAGACTAGTAAAATTCTTGAACTTGAGGCTTAGGTCTGTCTTTGCAAGCCAGACATCATTGCAGTGAACAAAGTGTGTCTGACTTGTGCCAATTGTAATAGTGCCCATGGAATAATGCACCAACTTCTGAAATGACAAACCATGAAAATGGATATTTAGTTTTGGTATCTTTATCAGTTCTGGAATTAATGGCTAACACTGTTCCTGTACAACCAGATGGACTGCTGGAGGAGGATGAGCAAGGGAAGTCCTCTTTGCATCCATCAGAATGAGTGCAGACAAGAAGCTAGATCTTGAGCTGCCCAAGCTGTTCTTTGAGCAAATAGTGGACTCATGTAATGTGGACACTCTGGAATAATTGCTGCTTTTGAGGTCAGCGTAAACTATGTTATGTTTAAACTGGATGATGCCCATAACCTGTTTGGTTAGTTGCATGTCATATTGTTACCAACAAATGATGCACATTTTCTGAAAAAGATTTTGTAAATGTCACTCCAACACTTCAGTCTGCAGGCATAATACCAAAAAAGCTAGGCAAACCACTATGTGTGTCTACTATTCCTTGTTCCTTCCCTGTCTCTCTCTCTCTCTCTCCCTCTCAAATGTTTTTTTTAGTGATGTGAGACAAAGAACTTAATTAAACCCATCACAAGTGTTTATACCAATAACAGTAAGAAAAAAATGAAAAATATTAAGGATAAGAATCAATGGAATCCATGTAAAATAATAGTATATTTTATAAAAAAATTCTTATATGAAAAGAAACTAAAAATTAAATTTAAACCAAGGCTTTCATCCACAAATTATCATGCCAAAATGTCTCTGCTACCATCTAGTGGCAGCTTTTAGATCATGCACCCGTAAGTAATGAGGAAAATCTCTGGTTCGTTGTTTTTGGGCACTTTAAAGTTCTTTGTTTAAAATGTGTTTAAATAAATTAAAGGAATGTCTTTGCTTTTGATATATTATTTTTTTAAAGAAAACTTAGCCGAGTACTGCCACTAGATGGTAGAAGAGCTACATTGTTTTCACTTGCACTTTTTCAGTCTTGCATATAGGTGGGCTATTGACCCGGGGGTCTTTACAAGCCTAGCTGTTGAATCCCCGTATAATATTAGATGATAACTGTGGACAAGATTTTTCTAGCAAGGGCTACCGATGTCCAGGAGAGAAGCCAGGGCAATCCCTGGCAGAAATTTACGGTTTCCCATCCAGTTGTCCAGGTTGTGCTTAAACAGGGTCATAGAGGTGCTTTATTTGATATGGATTAGAAGCCTATTCCAGAGGATTGGCAACCTCTGAGAGATGTATCTGTCTCTCCAGCAGGTCCTGTTTTTGTCAGACTAGATTGAGGTCCCTGGAACAAGCGACTCTAGTCCCATTTGACTTGTGGATATGCAGCATTTCCATTAGATTTGGGTTAAAGATTGCCCTGTAAACCAGACATGTCACCTATGATTAGTGTGCACACTACTGAGTACAGTGACAGTGACTTCAGTCTGTCCATATAGGACATGTGCTGGAGACCCTGAATTTTCTTAGAGATCTGTGAGGTCTCTCAAGTTGCTGCAGGTGTCTGGTACGGTGCATAACAAAGGGAGCATTATATTCCATGATTCATTTTTGAATTTTTGCAAAACTCAGTTTCATTGTGTTCCAGGAGACTCTTATTTCCTATGTATCTGCTTCCCCTCTGTCCTCCTTTCTGTAAGTCGTCTTTCATTTCTTGAATCATTTTTTTCCTCCTCTGTAATAACTTTCGTTTTCATCACATATCCAGTCTACTTCTCTTCCCCATTCTACCTGTTTGCATATGGCTTGCGTTGCTGTCTTGTATTTTTGAATTTATCTGTATTTGACCCATTCCTTGTCATTTACTTCCCTACACATTCATTTTAAAAGCCATTACTTGTGTGTGCATGTGTGTATATATTTATACACACACACACACACACACACACACACACACACACACATATATATATATATATATATATATATATATATATATATATATATATATATATATGTATGTATCTTAATATACATATATGGAAGTTCATCTGTATAATATAGTCTAGGTGAGCTCTGTGGATCCATTTCTTTTGTTTATGGTTTAATTTCTTCTCGTTTCTTCACTGCTTGGACTAGCTTCTAGTGAGGGTTGTGACAGGAAGTTGAGCATGGTGGTACAGACTTCACTACTGTCAACCATAGCCTTCAGGCCACATTGTGGGATCTTTGGGCATTCTCAGACAAGCATAGAGATGTACAACCCTTAACATGTTCTGGTTTTGCCTCTGCATCCTCCCAGTTCACTGTGTTTGGTGCACCTCTTATGGGAAGTGCCCTGGAGGTATCCTCACTGGGTGCTCTAGGCACCAGTGTTGACCTCTTATCTTGGAGTTGCAGTGGCTTTATTCCATTATCCTGCTGGACTACCATGCTCCTTTTTGTAATCCAGATGGCAAGCATAGCTATATTCTAAAGGAGCCTCATGTCTTCTGATTATATCCACTGTCTCATCCTTTCAGCCACTGGACAAAGCTGGCAGCTGTAGGTAGGAATGGCTACCCAGATTGACCAGTAAGTTGAGAGCTTCAGCTTTCATGCCAGTTCTTGTTTCAGTACCACAGTCCTGTACAAAGCTTGCAGTTTTTTTGCCACTGTATCCATCTGGTTGGTCTTCCAGTCCTGGGTACCTTTTACTCATAAACAAGAGCCCAAGGTTATGAAACTTTTTTAGTTGAAATATTTGTCCTTCCCACTAGTAGAATTGAGGTCAGAATAAATATGGTTGACCAGAGAAGAAGAAAAAATGGTGCATATACAGCAATATTGGAAAGACAAAACAAATATAAAGGTAAAAAAGATATGGAGTGAAAATTTAAATAAAGATGTTGCAGATAATCAGTGCAGGGAAATAATGTCATAATCTACAGATGTGCAAGTAAATTCAAAAAATGTAGAATTTCTGCAGTGAAATGTTTGCAGAAGTATTTCTATACCCTATGAGGTTCAGAAAGAGTTTACTGCAAACCTGTATATTGGGAATGTAAGGAGGCATTTTGGTACAAGGATTACTTTAATAACATGCTAAGTCTTATACTCGGAAGATATCTTGCTATAGAGATGCTTTTGTTGAGTTGGTGTAAAATAACATGTACAACAGAAGTGAAAGTGTTGCTATCTTTAGTGTTGATAGTGGTAAGAAAGCTAGAATATGGAAAACCAAAGACCACCATCAATAAGAGAGGCGGAAAAAGATTAAAAATAGAGAATTGAGAGCTTTTAGTGATCAGAAACAGAACTCTTCAGTTAAAAAAAAAAAAAAAAACAATGGGCTGTAATGGGAGATGAGCTTGAGAGGACATTAAAATGGAATAAAGTACCTAAGGTGTTTGTCTACTTAAAGAAGACTTCAGTATAAAATGTGAAGTCAGCGGTCCAAGTGTTGAGATTCATAATGTAAGTAATTCATTGCTTAGAGAACAGATGCCTAAGAAGGTATACATTTAAAATTTCGAGGGAAGGATCGGTGACTACAGGTTGTCTAATTACGGGTGGCCGACACATGTTGCTGATCCTTCTGTTGTGCGAGTCCCGGTTCAATGAATGCACAGTGCATTCGCACAGATGAGGTTGGTCTTGTAACTAGTGATCGCGGTACAGTGGGGATCAGGAAATTTATCCTTTTCCCCATTGTAGTGCGTTCTCTGAGTTGGAATAATTAATATGCAGGGGGTGTGGGTGCTATGTAGGACTGGATTTTATGGATGTCGAGAAAGGTTGAATTTGCATTAAGATGTGTTTGCGATATTCTGACCTTCTCGACATTCCATGTTCAACGTTGTAGTTAACATTTCAGGTAAGACTGTCTTTTTGTGTCAACTATATAATAATAAACTGCTTAAGAAATGTTCTTCTGGTCACTTATTATTGATCACTTGTTGCACAGCTTTGTGACCATTTGCCAAGTCAGCTACATTGGAAGCATGTTTATTCTTCTAATGAACTCTATGTCCTGATAGTGTTAAAGTAGACATTCTTAATTCTGTTATTAATAGGACAGTTTTTAGTTAATTCTTTCCTGCAACAAGGGAACTACTCATTTTGCCTCAATGCCCCATTATCCTTGGTGATTGCTTGATATACTATCCTACCCTTTTGTCTTTCAATTGTATTTCTTTACTTTATCTGTATTCATCTGTGATACTTTTTTCAGTTCTGCTAGTTAATCTGTAGCAGCTTGCTGAGTAGGTACCATTTTACCGTACATTGACGCACTTTCATAAGCACTGTGATCATGTATATCTTTTAGGCTCTGAATGTCTGTTGTCACAGTTTTTTCACATCTCGTCAGTTTTCATTAACTTGGCAACATTTTTTTCTGCCAGGGTTACTTGAAATATAACAGTATGGTTTTATCATTGGTAGACACTGTAGTAAAAGTACATGCAACAGGCTGCATCGGTATTTAAAATATTGCAACTAGACTTTAACTGAATAAAGGTGTAATTTACTACAGTTAAAGTAAATCACTACAGCAGATTTAATGGACTATAGACTTTCACTCGTGTTAACACATCTGAATCTATTGGCATGTCTATTTATTTTTCATATGGGCTTCTTTCTGGTTTATTCTATTTGTGCTTTTGCCTATCCAAAATTGTGTACCATGCACTATGTAGTTATGCTGTTATGAAAATTTGTATGACCTTCCTTAGTTGAGTAAACCCTTTAATATGATAGCTGTGTTAGGTAGTTCCTTTCATCTAATCTCTTCCAATAACAATTCTGGATAATGCGGGCTTTGATTTTTGAATCCATGCTATTAAATTGTAGTTCCTTGACAAAGACTGTAATCTTATATAGTAACCAATGATTCATTTGATTCTTGTGTAACTTTCTTAAAGATTTTTTGCGGTATGTTTGTGGCTGGAAATACCCAGTTAACTTGCTCTGCTGCATAGGCTTCCACAGTTTCTGTTATTGTTTTGTATATGTAATGCAGCTTGTCACCAATGTTCTGGAGAAAGAGTTTTCAACTATGGGCCACTATAATTTGAAGTGCTGTGACATAATTTCTGAATTTGGATACCCTGATAGTCAAAAAGCTGAAATGCTTCTATGTTTTTATGACCTTTTCTTTCTCTGTTTTATATACTTTTAATCCACATTTAAAACTGTTTCTCTTAATGTTATTATATTAATTAGTACTTGTTCTTCTCTCTCTCTCTCTCTCTCTCTTAAGTTTGGCTGGTTTCTTGTAATAATGTAAAAAATACATTAGTACTGGTAAACAAAATCAAGTACTGGTAAACAAAATCAAAATGTTGCAACAGAGGAGGAAGCAAGTCTGAAGAACGATAGTGCCATTCACAATACTTTATCAATAGAAATGTATAATTCAATCTTAGTGCTTTCATACACATCCAGATTTCATGGACTTCATCAGAACTAAATACATTGACCCTACCCACCGTACGTACAGTCATACAAAATCGGTTATCTTTTCTTTGAGACAGTCCATTAAATCAAGTAAGTAAAAAATAATGAATGTTAAAAAGGAAATGTGTATAAAGAATAATACTTACAAAATCATATATAAAGATTTTACATATGTACTGTTTGCAACAATCATTCCATAAAAAAACACATGAAATATAGAGAATTCCTGTTTTATGTAGTCTGTATACTACATGAGGAATCCTCGGTAAAAAGCTATGAATGCAAATTCTATGATAAGTTTTCTTTTCTAATCAGTTTTGCATCACACATTTTATTTATTTGTCTTTATTTGACTGGGTAAAGCCCATTTTCATTGGAGGCCAGGGAGAAAACACATGATGCACATTTGTAATTGCAGGGTAAAGGATCTGTACATGAGCTTATTTACATGATTTTTAAATATTTCTTACATGAATGTAGCATTTTAACACACAAAAAGAGAGAAATTAACGTATATTGGCTAATTATGGAATAGAAAAATGAAATAGTTTATGTATTTATATCTTGATGGCTGCAGGAAAAAGATCAAACTGGGATGTTTTGGAGGTTAGTAGTAATTTACAGACACACAAGTGGAATGTAGCTTTAAAACTGATAGAGACATGAAAGGAGAAATTGTGGAAATCAGCAGAAAATAAATGGATAGAGGAGGAATTGTAGTTGGTGGTGGGGTGTGAGAGGAGGAATTAGGAGTAAGAGTTTAGAAAATTAGAGCAGTTTGAGGGGGGGGGGTAATAAGGTCAGAATATTGGGAAGCAAAATGGCTGTTAAGAGTTGGAGAAAAGTAATTTGAGTAAAGCTGTCCAGTTGAGCAGGAAGAACAGAACCATCTTTGGCACAGGTGCTATTCAAGCAAAGGTTTTAAACGGTTTAAGTTTTCTCTCTGTTTTAAGTGTTTGGGGACTTCATTCCAGAGTTTTGACACATAATGGGAACACAGAGAATCTCCAGCAGAGTTGAATGTCTTACTGATGAAGAGTACGAGCTTACTGCTAGAGTGAAGGCCTCTGGTGGGTGTGTAGTACAGCATAGTATTTTGCAGTGCTGGGTATTTGTATGGAGAGTACTACAGGTTGTGGGCAATTATTAGTTGTGAGTATATCAGCTGGTTTGGGAGTTCAAGCCAGTATTTTAAATGCAGTGCAGTGGTGTGTTTTATAAGGTTGGTTGGTTGCAAATCTAATTTGTAGGAGGCTTGTTTAGCTTTGTACGTAGTGTTGATCTTTGTAAGAGAGAATGAAGGAGGTTTGTTGCTGCTCTTGCATGATCTGTCAGGTCTGGTCCTATAGAGGGAGCCGAGTTTTTGGTGAGCTTTCTTGATTGATAGAAGGATGTGGTTTGGCTTATGTTTTTTATTTTTGTGTTATTACCTGAGGTAATATGAAATGCGTGTTTCTGGTTAAGTTGTTTTGGAATAAATAGCATAAGCTTTTTTTTTTCTTTTCTTTGCATTATGTAGCAAATTAGATTTTTTAGCCATATTTCAAAGTCAGTGAAAGATTTTTGAGTTATTTCCTGTAATTTTGTTATGGATAGGGAGGAGCAGATAAGGGGTGAATCGTCTGTGT
This sequence comes from Protopterus annectens, assembly GCF_019279795.1. Taxonomy (NCBI): domain Eukaryota; kingdom Metazoa; phylum Chordata; order Ceratodontiformes; family Protopteridae; genus Protopterus; species Protopterus annectens. Next base: position 768,360,281 of record NC_056741.1, on the reverse strand, counting down.
ATTGTATGAAAGTGTCAAGTATTGTAGCAGTATGAAGTTTATTTATAAAAATGTTAAATAGAAGGGGTCCGAGTATTGACTTTTGGGAAACACCAACAGAGATTGGTTGAAATGCTGAAAGGGTTTATTGCCATTTAGTTGCCTGCTGACGATTGCATAAATAATTGTGAATCCAGGAGAGGGAGGAGTTAGTGAGACCTGGAGGAGTTTTTGGTGGGACACTGTCACATATTTTGGAAAGGTCGAGGAACAGTGAAGAAACAAGGTTGCTTTCATTTCTGTATTGGTTTACTATATTGGTGAAGTTAAGGAGGGCAGTAGTAGTACGGCTGGGCCTGAAACTGTGTTGGATGTTGTAGAGGAGGTTGTGTTTTGGTTATAGGTTTCATAAGCTGAAAATGAATACATTTCTTAAGAATCTTTGAGAGGGGTGATACGGTAGCAGTAGGTCTATAGTTTAACTGTGGTGAAGTGCCTCCTTTGTGAAGGGGTATAATAATGGATGTTTTCCAGATGGATTGTACTTCGTTTTCAGTTACTGACTGGTTGATCAGAATGGAGACAGGGAAGGCTAGTGCTTCTGCACCTATTTTGAGGAACTCTGTTGGAAGGTTATCAGCAGCAGAGGTTATTGGTTTTATTTTGGATTGCAATTTTTTTATGGTTGATGTTGAGATGGGCAGAAAATTAAGACAGTTTGTTGCTTTCGAGAATAGATGGAAGTTGGAGGGGTGAAATGAGGTGGTCCTTGATTAGTGATAGAACGGACTGGATAAAATGGATGTCGAACTGAGTGGCAGTGGACTCTTTGAAGTAGAAGGGCAGGGTATAATGGCATGGCCAGAGTGTAATAGTTTATTTAGGGAAGACCAAAAAGTTTGAAGTTGTCTTGGTGCTTTTGTTGGAGATCACTGTATTATGATTTCTTGTTCAGTTTAACAAGGATCTTGGTACAGTTTCTGAGAGATTTAAACTTTGGTTAGGCATATGTTTTATTTTTACACCATTCTTTCCATGCTTTTTCTCTTTGCAGCATTCGCTGTTTGCTGTCTTTTGTCCGCCATCATGCTTTGTTAGATTTTACCCTTGCTTAACTGGTGATGCATCATTTAGTGTTTTTAGGAAGGTGTAATTGAAGTGAGTAACCGCTTCATCTAGGCTATTACTCGTAATATATTCCAGTTGTAGTGGGACAGGGGTGTAATAAATGTGTACGTCAAAATTGGTTAAATTGCATACTTGTTTATAGATTATTTGGGTGAACCTTGTTGCCTTTTTACATAAGTTGGAAGGTGGTCACTTATTTGGTTAGTAGCAAAAGGATTTTATGTTACTGGGTTTATTTGTCATTGTCTAGTCCAGTGTAGATTGCCTCTTAGTGCTTTTGTTTATTCTGGTGGTGGAGCTTATTAGTTGGGCAAAACCAAACAGATGAATAGAGTCCTTGGGGTTGCTGCTGTTTATGGATTACCAGTCAATGTGTAGGTCACCCAAGATGAAGGTTTTCTGTGTGATGATGTCAGATATCCAGTGTGGGATATTTTTGGCATTGGTAATGTTGTTGCCTGATAAGATCATATGCTTTTGGGATGCATACAGATTTATTTTGGTTGATTTTGAGGTATGCAATCAGGAGTTCAGCATTATTAAATTTTGGGATCTTTAGATTGACTGGAGTTTTCTAAGTTGTTTTTATAAATAGTAGTGCTACCATCATCTCTTTGAAGTTTTCTCTACATTGAGTATGTTGAAACTTAGGGGAATAATAGTCGGTTTTAACACCTGTGTAATAGAAATAAAATAATTCAGCCCTGAGGGAATGGTTGCATCCAACCTTAACTGATATAAAAATTTTCAGTACTTAGGTGTGGTTTACCAACAACCCCACCCCCACTTCAGATCACGTGCTACTTTTCCAGCTATTCTGAACTTAAAATCCTTATAGTTCGGACAGTCCACAAAGTGTTTACATAAAACATTGTTCATTTTCCCTCTATTAATATCATAGCAGTGTTCATAGATTCTCTGGCATGTACTGCACTTGAAACCAAAAACAAGGTGTAGGCACTTGAAACCAACCAATAAATGTTAAAGTGCCCTGGTCCGCTTGTAAGTATCCACACAGTATTACACCAAAAAAAACAGTCACTTGAAAAGATGTTACGATAGCAGCAGTATTGCTGCTATCTGGATGAGATCCTGCTGCTATCGTAACATCTTTTCAAGTGACTGTTTTTTTTGGTGTAATACTGTGTGGATACTTACAAGCGGACCAGGGCACTTTAACATGTACTGCACTTGGCTACATATACAATTCTCTTTGTTCTGCAGTTCCTCAAAGATGGATAAATAAAGCGTTGTTTTATTGAAATTTTCTAGGATGATAGTGGCTTCTAGTATGTGTTGACAGTGGGAGCAATTTCTACTTTTCTTAGTGCCACCATTGTTTGTAATAGATGAAGAACCCAATTCTTGTTTTTTTTTTCCTAAACGTCTTTTAAAAATAATTACAGTTTTGTAAACAAGATTAGGCTTTTCTCGCACCACTTTAAAAATCCCCCAATTTGACTTAAAAGGACCCCAGTTTTCTTTAATGATCTCTTTAATAAACTGAAAATTATAATTTTATTGAAATATGTACAATTTTTCCATAGGTTTAACATTCGAATGTTGTACGGTTGTATTGTTGTATGACCTTTTTTCAACTATTGACGCCAAACCTAGGAGTGGTTTGTAATCCTTTCCCCATTTTTGAAAAATTTAGTGATGTTACTAATCATTACTTACTGGGTAATCTTTAGAGGTCAACATAGTTTCAAGTTTTTTCCTTTCGTTGTCAAAAATCTTTTTTATAGGTATCATACATGCTAGTTGAATATGTTGACCATTCACCAATTGCTTCTTAAGCGAAAGTGGGGAATAGACTCATGTAGTGCAAGTAAGTATTGCTGAAAGTGGGCTTCCTGAAAATGGACATAACTCCTCCACCCATAGATAGTAAACATAGTGTCCAAAAGGTGGACCTAGTTGGGGTTTAATTTGTCAGTAAAGTCCATTGGCACTATCCTCTGTGTCATCCCGTAAAATAAAACCTTGACAAGGTATCTTGAATAAATACACTGATTGTAATATTTGGAATAGAAAAGGAAATGCTTTCCCCAGGTCCAGTGAACCCGATTTGCAAAATAGGAATGCAGAAGCTGCCCCCATTGCAACATCTTTTCAAAAAAGACATAGTTATTCACTAAAACCACTGTCATACTTTTCCGCAGTCAGGTACATTTCAAGAGCTGAAAGGAAACTACAACTAAAAGCATTGTGGAACTATTTCATTCCTAAGGTTTGGGGTAAGCAAGAAAATAAGTCTTTAACATCTACTGTAAGAAAAAATGGGTCTACTTTAAGCGAAAGCGGAATCCGTTGAATACGAAACCGTCGACACATAAACAGCAAAACGCAGAAGCATTGAACGCACTAAATAGCAAAATCGGAAATGTCGAATTGTCCTAGATGTCCTTCAAGGATGCATCTGCAGTCCTTACAAATGGGTTGTCCTGTCGTCAGGCAGCCCTTCGGTCGGCCGGATTCCAAAGTCTGGGTCTGGCCTCGGCTGATGTTGCACTTCACCCGACGTCATAGCTGCAGTTATTCGGGTATAAAGGGATCAGCCGACGCCATCTTCCTCAGTCTTTCTTGCTGCGTGGCGCCCGAAGCAGAAGCTGTTCGCAAGTGCCGGTCGGTCAGAACCAGAGATTACTACTACCGAAGACTTCTAAAAAGCTAAGTACCCCGTTGGGGACTCTCTTGCCTCAGCCGATGTCAGACAAAGTGAATAACTGTTTAACTTGTGGGAAACAAATACCTCATAAAGATTTCCATTCTTACTGCTTACCTTGTTTAGGCCCAGACCACGACGTAGCAGCTTGTCTAGCCTGTGCTTCTTTCAACCGACGGACGCTTAGACGTCGGTCGGAATTTGCTGAGGAGTTTTTCAGCTCCGCTTTTGCTTACATTATGCCGTCGATCCTCCGACTACGCAAATTTCTAAAAAGCGCAAGGAAAAGGACAGACACTCGCGGTCCGCGGTTTTGGCCGAAACCGCGGTTAAGCCAACCGTGAGTGTCTCTGTTTCGGCTGAAACAGAGTCCACGGTTCTTCCTTCGGCCGAAAGCTTACCTCCTACCGAGGCCTCATCCAGCATGGTTGAATCTGCTACTGAAATCCCACCCGCTCTTACAGGTTCTCAGGATTTATCTGATACTATCCCTTTGGATACTTCTACCCCTGCACGTGGAGCTGCTAGGCCACCTGCATCCATGTCGATTAAGGCCTTTGCCAGGGCTAAAGCAGCAAAATCTGCCAAACCTGTGCCTGCTAAGACCCCCTCTCACAGGCCTAGCTCTAGTTCACAAATGCTTAGTCTAGCAGAGGATCTCATTTCTTTGATCCAGGGATCCCAACCACACCCAGACAGGGCCTCTCTCCCACCTCCAGAGAAGAGGCCTAGAGTAGAGCCCCCTGAGCCAGTTTCTTCAGATGACTCCTCTGATGAATCAGATAATTCTAACCCTCCAGAGGACCCTTTTTCTCCTTATGAAAACTCTGATGCTGAAGAGTCCATTCCTTCTGCCTCTCCGCCTGAGGAATTTTTCTTTGGGGAAACCTTGCATGCTATGAGGGAACAATTTCAATGGCAGGGCCAGGATTTTTCAGACTCTAGGAAAAGGCTTTGAACCTTTTTGCATTTGCCACAGCATAGGCCTTTAGCCATTCCTCCAGTACTTACTGTTGTGGATGATGCATTTAATGATGTTTGTACTGCTCCTGATACTCTTCCTCCGGCCCCTGCTAAGCCCGATAGGGACTACAGGGTTCCGGACACACATTATCATTTGTATAAGGCCCCTTTTGCAGATCCCGAAACTATCTCCCAGGGACCCAAGGCTGTAGCAGCTACCTCTGCCAAAAAACCCCTCCCCTCTGAAAGGGGATCTAGGGCCTTCGAGAGATGGGGTAAAAAAGTTTACACTTCTGCTACTCTTTCAGCTAGGGCCTTGAACTGTCAATTCCACATGATTCAGTATCAGGAATTTATGTTAGACCAGTTAACTAAAAAACTGTCCTCGGATGAACCATTAGACAAAAAATCTGTTCAGGAAATGGTACATAACATTCAGCAGGTCAGTAATCATTCTTTAAAATGCGGCTATGATGCACTGGAGGCTTCCTTTAGATCAGCCATGACTGGTACAGTGATCAGAAGACATGCATGGTTAAAAGAGCAGTCCTTACCAGACCATGTTAAATCAAAGCTCCTAGATGCTCCCATGGATAAGCTCAATCTGTTCGGCTCCCCTGCACAGCAGGTACTGAAGAAGGTGGTAGAGAAAGCAAAATCTGTCCAGACAGTCAAGGATTTCTTGCAGGTCCAGCCTCCAAGGTTTAGCAGGAACTGGCCTTCCAAGAATTGGTCCTTTCCAGGCACCTCCAGAGCTCAGAGAGGCAGGAATAGGCGCTCAAGAGGCAGGGGTCAATCCAGAGGAGCCTACAGGGGACGTCAGTGGCAGGCTAACAACCAGCGAGGTACAGCCACAGATCCAGCCACCACCACTTCCACAGGACAATCACAGTGACTTGGCTCTGGCACCGCCTACCAGGGAACAACTAGAAGCACCCTTAGGCGGGAAGCTAGCCTTATTTTCAGTAAACTGGCATTACATCACAGGAGACAAATGGATTTTACAGACAATAGACCAAGGTTACAGGTTTCACTTCCATACTCTACCAAGGAAGAGAGGAATGCCAAACCTACCTCCAAATCAGAAGACAGAAGCTCTAAAACAGATAACTCACTTACTAAGGATGAGAGCTGTAGAAAAGGTACCATCTATGGAACAAGGGCAAGGATTTTACTCCAGACTCTTCCTGGTACCAAGAAAAGAAAACCAATGGAGACCTATTCTCGACCTGTTCGCTTTAAACACGTACCTCATTGTTCCAAAATTCAAAATGCTGACCCTACAGCAACTTCTTCCCATGCTGGGCAAGGAATCTTGGCTGGTAACTCTAGATCTCAAGGAGGCATACCTGCACGTCCCCATACGACCAAATTGCAGGAGATACCTCGGATTTCTTGCAGGATCAGAGCATTATCAATTCTCAGCATTGCCCTTTGGCTTATCTACTGCGCCCAGAGTATTCACGAAATGCCTGGCATCAGTAATTGCTCATTGCAGGCTTCAGGGAATTCAAATCTACCCTTACCTGGACGACTGCCTGTTACAAGCGGACAACAAAAACAAATTAACAAAAGACTTGAAAAGGGTCATTCATCTACTGCAAGCCCTGGGATACACAGTCAATATAAAAAGGCTGATACCATCCCAAAGGATAACCTTCTTGGGTGCAGAGCTGGACACATCAAAACAAATGACATTCCTAACAGTAGAAAAACAGGAGCAACTCCCTCTCTACTTCATGGCATTAACAAAGCAGAACCAGCTAACAGCAAGAAAAGTCCTGCAAGCCCTGGGTTACATGGCATCCTGCATAATATTGATTCCACATGCCAGACTACATATGAGAAAGTTACAGTGGTACCTAAGGAATTTATGGTCTCGGCACAAGCACAGCCTAGAAACCCAAATTCCAATAATTCCATGCCTGAAGCAAGAATTCCAATGGTGGGCTCAGGCCTGTCAATCAAACAAAGGACTGCCCTTCCACAGCACTCAACCAAGCCAGACCATCACAACGGACGCCTCAGACCTCGGTTGGGGGGTGCACATGCTGGACAAGTGCATACAAGGCTTATGGACTCAAGACCAGCTGCACCTACACATAGATCAAAAGGAAATGCTGGCAGTAAAACTGGCAATTCAGACATTCAGACCATTTCTTCGACAGGGTCAACTATTGATAAGGACGGACAAACACCACAGTTATGTGGTACATCAACAAACAGGGAGGCACACATTCATACCCTCTATGCCGGATGGCAATGGACCTCTGGAATGTGGCCCTGAGCTTCAACATTCAGTTACAAGCAATTTTTGTGCCAGGAAAAGAAAATATACTAGCAGACATCCTAAGCAGAACTACCATGGATGCCCACGAATGGATGCTGCATCCGGACATCTTCAAAACCATTACAGGGAAATGGGGACTACCAGAAATAGACTTATTTGCATCCCCACACAATCACCAACTGAAAAATTCTGCACAAGGACGTACCACCCACTTGCTTGAAAGTGGACTCCCTATCTTTCAGTTGGAAAAACCTGACAGCATATGCATTCCCACCTCTTCCTTTGATGCACAAGGTGCTATTGAAGATCAAAGAAGACCATCCAAGGATCATCCTGATAGCTCCAGACTGGCCGAGGCAGCATTGGTACCCATTACTGAGGAGTATGTCTCGGGAACAAATATGGCCTCTGCCCCTAGTTCCCTTACTGTTAACACAGAACAACTTCAAAACCCTGCATCCAAACCTGAAAACACTGCAGCTGGCTGCCTGGAACATTGCATAAGACCAAATAACCCAGCTTTATCTCAGAGGGTTAAAGACATTATCTTGGAGGCTCGCAGGCCCTCAACAAGAAAAAATTATTCAGCAAAATGGAAAAGATATCTCATTTGGAGTACTGCAAAAGGAGAAAATGTGTCACTGGTAAACCTAGCTAACATCCTGGAATACTTGGCAGAGCTCTTCCACAATGGCCTGTCCTATTCTTCCATTAAGATTCATGCATCAGCTATTTCAGCAGAATACAACTTGGATCCTCCAGTCTTCTCACACCCTCTGCTCAGGCAGTTTCTGAGAGGAATTAAAAATGTAAAACCACCTAGGAAGCCACCATTGCCAGCATGGGACTTGAACTTTGTGCTAGAAAAGTTGACACTCCCTCCTTTCGAGCCAGCAGCAACAGCAGAATTACAGTACTTATCATGGAAAACTGCTTTCCTGCTTGCAATCACTTCAGCAAGAAGGGTTTCTGAACTACAGGCATTGATGGCAGTACAGCCCTTCCTGATCTTCCATCAAGATAGAGTGTCCATGAGAACTAATCCTACTTTTATGCCAAAGGTGGTCTCCAGAGTATCTTTAAACCAGGCTATCCACCTGCCTACATTCTTCCCCAACCCACAGAACAGGGAGAAAGACTGTTGCATACCTTGGATGTACATAGACAATTACGTTACTACCTGGACAGGACCAAGAGCAATAGAAAAACTGACCAGCTACTGGTAGCATATGCAACAGGAATGGAAGGAAAAGCAATTTCAAAACAGACAATCTCTAAGTGGATAGGAAATTGCATTAGATTTTGTTACTCCTACCATGGGAAGAAAACTCCAGAAAACATCAGACCTCACTCTACAAGGGCTACAGCCACTACCACAGCTTTTTACGGTGGCTACCAAAGACATTTTAGAGGCTGCTACTTGGAGCTCCGTGCATACATTTGCCAAGCATTATAATTTACCTTATACTCCAGATCCCAAGCAGGTTTTGCCACTGCTGTTTTGCAAGGGATCTTAACTACACCATAATCTTATTACTCCTCCTCCCTCAGTTTAGCTATGGTATTCTACCCATTTGTAAGGACTGCAGATGCATCCTTGAAGGACATAGTACAGTTTTGTACCTACCATAAATGTAGATGTCCGATAGGCATGCATCTGCAGTCAGACTACCTCCCTCCTTCCCTCTGAGGTACTCCTAGGGTATTTACCCATCTTCTAGCTAGCTGGGGGAATCTATTATGGTGTATTTGTTTGTATATATGTATATACATGTTTATTTTTATTTGCTCTCTCTTATTTGGAAACTTTTGCAATTATCCAAATTTAGCCTTCCTAGAGGGCACCTGGCATCTGGGGCAAGAAACACTGAGGAAGATGGCGTTGGCTGATCCCTTTATACCCGAATAACTGCAGCTATGACGTCGGGTGAAGTGTGACATCAGCCGAGGCCAGACCCAGACTTTGGAATCCGGCCGACCGAAGGGCTGCCTGACGACAGGACAACCCATTTGTAAGGACTGCAGATGCATGCCTATCGGACATCTACATTTATGGTAGGTACAAAACTGTACTTTGGCCCATCTGCGGTATAGCTCCGTAAGGTAAGTGTGCGATAGTTACGGACCTTAGGGTTAGGGTGCGGGTTAAGGTAAGTGCATAGATAGGTAATGTATTTAAGGTTTAGTGTAGGGTTTTAAGTGTATGTTTGTGGAATATTTATTTTGTGTGGGTATAGTTCTGTAGGGTAAGTGTGCGGTAGTTACGAACCATAGGGTTAGGGAGGGGTTAAGAGTAGTACTTAGCTGTGTATGTGAGGTTTAATGTAGGGTTACAAGTGGGGTTTTGGTGCTTTAATTTAGGGTTAATAGTATGGTTTTGGTTAGTGTATGTATGTGTTTTTTGTTGTGTTTGCGTAGGTAGTATGTTACGGGCGGTGGGGTTGGCCGACTTTTGCGATTTCGATGTTTAGATTTTGCGGTTTTGCGTATTCGTTATTGTGTTTCGCTGTTTGTGTCGACTGATTCGTTTTCGACGGATTCCGCTTTCGTAGACCCGAAAAAATAGTTGTTTTTGATTCTCTCTAGGAAATTCCAAGAATCTCAGCATACGAGTCTCCATTTCAGTTATAAGCTTTAATAAGATAGGTAGGCTCTGATATTGGCTTTTTGTCCATTCTTCAACATACGGGTTTTGGATCTGACATCAGCCACACTCAAGCATTTGGATCTGGTGCTTAGGTTCCTCCCCTTACCCCTAATCCCTGTCTATAGAATGAACCACCTCAGATCTTGCTTGCTGCCATTAGAGCTGGACAGATGTGCGAGTTCTCAGGAGTGTTTAGAAAGTAAAGTTCAAAAGGTAGGTAAGTGACCTTTTTTCTTCTAAATTTTTTCTGGTTTGTTTCCTCCCCTTCTTGTGTCTTGTTTTTGCAAAAGACAACTTATATTTTCTATTTTCAACACACACAGACACACACACAGATTATATATATATATATATATATATATATATATATATATATATATATATATATATATATATATATATATATATATACACACACACACACACTCGTGTGTGTGTGTGTGTGTGTGTGTATGTATGTATATATATATATATATATATATATATATATATATATATATATATATATATATATATATAACGTTTTTTTCCCTCGTACATCTAGCTTCCTTTTTTCTTTACATTTCCTTTTCCTAAATATTAGACTAATGTAAATATTTCTTATTATAATTCTTTTTATTCTAGGATAAGGTTAAACCTGCAGGTTTCAAAAAGTGTGTGATCTGTTCACACAGACTTCCAAATTTGGATGCATGTGTACTGTCTGGGCCCATCGCACATAAGACACGAACTGTTCCGTCTGTGAGGCCTTCTGCCAATGGGCCATTATGGACAGGAGAAATAAGTTGATTCTGAAGGGGCTCCTTCAGTGTTCTGTTTTTGACAAGACTCGTGCAACATCAGGGAAAGCTTCAACTACTCCATCGGTGTCGTCTCCTGTATCTTCCAAGAAGCCATCAGATAAACCTAAAGATAAGCAGAGGTTCTCCAACAAGGAGAAAGCAAAGATTTCAAGAAAGAGGTCTCAAAGACTGGTCTCTCTCTGGTTCTGGAACCAAAAATGTTTAAACCATCTGAGCCAACACTCTTCTCAAATCCAATAATCCTCATTTACACCACAGCCTATATCACCCAGGCTCTGCTTACCTATTTTACAAGGTAGACCTCAACATTACTCAAGACCACCTTCCTTTACTTCATCTCTTAGTCTGTTGGATCTTCCAGCCGTTTTATCGAAGCTGATGTGGATAAGACGACGGGATTCTCTGAACACAGAACAAAATGGGGGTCCTTCCAGCTCTGACCGCTTTCAGATCCAGAGGTAGTGTTGCTTCCCCTCATCCTTTAGTTACTCCTTCTCCAATTTAATGACTGATTGGAGCCTACTTTTACCTGAGGTAGGTCTATATTGAAGCTGTGAGTGCATACTTCATAGATTCCAGTGAGTTCCCTGATGAGGGGTGGGTCTGACCCTGATGGATCTGACTGAGTTTTGGAGCTGAATGATCAGTGTCAACTCTTGACAGGGCATTATCGGATCTGAGATCTTTGGATTTCTATCTCTAGGAGCTTCGGCTGTACATAGTTTGGCTCCAGCTTCAATCTCAAAGACTAGCAGAATGGTTTCCAGTATTGAGCTGCCTTTGGGAGTGCTTGCTTCTAGAGAACGTCTCTCTGGATCCGTTTAGGGATTGGTGTTTCAGGCTTTTGAGAGAGAGCTCTCAACCAGGAGAGAGAGAGATTCATCTCTTCAAAGTCAGATTCACTCTTATCCTACAGGCTTTCCCATAGTCCAGGATCTACTCTTCTTGTCCTGCAGAGACTGCCAGTTTTCAGAAACCTTGAGCCAAGTCTCTCACAAGAGACTTTGCATCTGAGTCCTACCCTGAACAACCCAGAGAGGAGGTACACAGGAAGAATAAGTGTAAAAGGAGACATTTGGATTCCCTGAGGAATCTCCCACTGCTGACACTGACTTTGATGTAAAGGTTTCCACCAGATACCACCTTGAGGATGCCTCATTTGGGGAGATACTTGAACTGTTTAGACACAATAGGGGGTGGTCCTCCAAAGTTCCTTCTCTGGAAGAATCCGTTTTCTTGAGTCTTTTGGTTCTGGCCCATCTACATCTTGGATACCCAGCCAACGAAATGAAAGATTTGATGTCATTGCGGACATGGAAGTAACTGAACACAACTGAACCAATTCCTAAGAAGCCTGACAGGTTTCTTGTACCTTAAGACCGACCCCATTGTAGCAAGTATCCTGCAGTAGATTCATTGGTAGTTGCTGCAGCCACCAAGAAGGAACTCTCACTGAGGAGAGTTTTTCTGTCCACTCGCCAAGCAGGACTTCGTGCATTTGACAGATTTCGGAAGCAAGTCTAGTCCTCTCACTGAGAAGTTAGATGAAGCCTAAACTACCTGGCACATGACACTCGTTTTCAGAGACTTGACAAAGGAGATTTCCAAGTTTCTCGGTGGGAACTTGTCTGTGGATCAGAGGAGATAGTCATTCACAGTTGGGAACCTGTAATCCCTGTCTATCGTCTCTATGCGTCTTATCTCCAGTGCTGCAGAGGGTGCATCTAGAGCAGCTGACAGAGGCATTACTATCAGGAGGCATGCCTGGATGCAGCTGTGTGACTTTGCGGAACATTTCAAGATGTCCTTCATCAACACCCCCCCCCCCCCCTTTGATGAATCAACTCTTTTTGGCATAAAGGTTAAAGAGTATTTCAGAGTGAGAAAGATGGTAAATCCTCAACCTCAAAATTAACCAAAAAACTTAACCTTAAGTCAACCTCAAAATTAACCAAAATAAAACCATCAACATAATTGGATGCTACTTCCCACCTGGCCAAAACATCCCTCCCCTAGAAAACCACCTCAGCTGGTCTACCCACCATCTTCCCCAAGAAACTATCATCTTAGGTGATTTCAATATTGACTGGCAATCCTGTTCTGGCAACAATCCAACCCATCATGTACACCTTCATGGTTTCACTCAACTAGTCCAGTCACCAACCAGGATAAATAAAAACTCCACCAAGCACACTACCCTGGATTGGATACTAGTCAGTAAGAGCCCCCAGTCATATATAACAGGCTGCTTATCAGATAGCCTCAGTGATCACTCCCCAACATTCCTACTCAAAAAATACCTATACCAAGCTAAACCTGTCATCTACCATCAAATACGTAAAAAACTAAACTTTAACCCACTCACATTCATCTCATCCCTCAAAGAATGTAACTGGCATCCTCTAAAGTACCTCAGTCTAGACAATGCAGTTGAATTTTTTAATACTACCTTCCTGAACATCCTTAATTACCATGCCCCCATAAGATTCTCCAGAACCAAAGCACAACCCTCCCCATGGCTACAGAAAACCACTAAGTCAGAAATGAAAAACGGGGATAAAGCCTGGGAGCACTGGCGCAAAACCAAAACCCCCTCAGCTAGACAGAAATTCCTAGAACTACGCAATAGTCAAAAAGCTGATAAAACAGGACAAATCCCAATACTACCAGTCTGCCCTAGACTCCTCACAACACAGCCCCAAACAATTCTGGTCCTCCATAAACTCCATCCTCCACCCAGGTAAAGTCAGTACCCCCCCTCCTAACATCCCTCACTCCTCAGAAAATATTGCTTCCTCATTCAACACACACTTCACCCAAACCATACTTTCACTAGCTAAACAACACAACCCCCCTCCCCTCCAACCCACACCTTCAACTAGTAATCTCCCCACTGCCTTCTCTTTTTCTCCTGTACCTACCTCCAACATAAAAAAAACTCTTAACTAAACTTAAACCCACCAAATTAGTAACAGACAGCCTCCCAAGTGAATACCTACAAATCGCAGCTGATGCTCTGGCCTTCCCAGTATCCATCTTGATTAACCGATCTCTGGTTACGTTACCTGGTACCTACCTCCAAGGATAAAAAAAGCTCTTACTCTAAACCGTTAAACCCCACCAACCCTTAGTTAGCAGGGCCCAAAACAGTACCCTCCACATTAGTTGAATTTACCTACTAACATCGCTTAGTATCCCCCA
>NC_056741.1:768331681-768346102 GCF_019279795.1 Protopterus annectens | reverse complement strand
TCAGCAGCGTTACCATGTCACCACCCTCAGCATATTGCATATGTAGCCTTATGACACAGCAATGGCAGCCCTAACATTTTGTCTCAGTACAGCTTTTCTGTATTCACTTCTCTTAGCTGACTGCAGTGCTGCAGTGTGTCTGAGCAATACATGGTAAAGTTGTTTGCAGAGTTTTGAGTGCTGGGCTGGGCTGGGCTAGTGTACTGCCTGTGTAATTGCCTGATTCTGATTGTTTCCACCTGCAAGCTCTGCTGATTCTCCCTGGTTAACTTCCTACTGTGTTGTGCTTCCTTTTCCTTCCTATTTCCACAAGGGGCGCGCCCGCTTTTGAAGCACTGGGCTGCCACACCAGCTCACGCGCCTTTGCCAACTCTGCAGGGCCTTGTACACAAGCGCACGTGCACACAGCTTACGGCCCAACATTAACCTTGCTAATTCCTGTGCGTGCACACAGGTACAAACTCACATACACAAATGTAAACAGTCATGTGACGCCTCCAGCTTAAGCAGCAGCGCACACAGTGTTACTCGGTTCTACAGGCATGCACACGCACGTAAACACGTTCTAAACACTTTTATAAGAAAGTTTAGTAATATTTATTCACTGCATACATCTTCCACTTCTTAACTTTACCTAGGATACCTGCTGACACACCTCTTCCATTGATAAGTACCTGACAGCAGACACATGACACTCTGCTCCAATGAGCTTACATTCTTTCATATATGCCCCCATCGTGATGTCACCTATCTTCTACTCTGTTACTCCCCTTATCTTAAGTCTTACACTCCACTGACTGTGCTCATTTGCTATGTAAACTTGTGATTCACTAACCTTACCCTCATTTGCATAGGATTGCCTAGTAATGCTTGGTTACATCACTTGGACTGAGTTCCCCATTGGCAGCCTCTACTTTCGTGTATGTTGTCTTCAGCCTGCCATTCACTTGCATTGTATATTATGATATCTTAAAAAATGCCTATTTGTGGCTTTTATTTTCTTATTTTATGATTTTTATAGTGCACCCCGTTTGCTTGTGCGCTAAGCTTAAACGATGCGTGGAAAAAAATTTATTTTTATTTTTGCATTGGGAAATTTGTCAATGGCCGTATATTTGGCCATTGGCATGCTTCCTCAACCATATGCAACCTTTATTTGGGCTGTCACGCTCCATTGTGTATTTGCAGAATGGTACTCAGTTGTCAACTGAGTACATTTCTACAAATAACCTGACTCCTACTGGACAGGAGTTTGTGCTTCCTGGATGCATAATTTACCTCATTTGCATGCCTTTTGGCTGCAAGTGAGGTAATTTATATCCTCAAGAACTTCCGTGTAGGAGCAGTTTAAGGGGCTGTTTGCAATGCTGTTCCTGGATCGCTCATCGGACATGTTGGCTGCATGGAGTCTTACTCTACTCTTAGACTCCGTGCAAGCCTTCATGAATCCGGCCCACTGACTTTTCTAAAAAATATAAAAAAAAGACATGCTCATCTTTTTCACTTGCTGGTTTGATCTTCTAAGGTGTTTTGTTTTTTTTTTTTTTTTTTTTTTTTTGATGATCAGTGTTTAAAATGTAAAGGAAGTCAGCAAAGAGTTGGGGGAAAGAAAGCATATGAAAAATTGAAACTGAAAAAATGAAACAATTTATTTCAGTCAGATGATGACTTTTAAAACATTTGTAATATCTGTCAGGATGCCCTATAAAAAAAACGTGGATGCATGACCAGCCTCCATGATTTCTTTTCTATGACTGTCTTCTAGGCATTCATTTCCTGTCTGTGAACTCTCCAATATTAAGAAGGATGCATGCAGTAGTGCAGTGGTAGCATTGTCACCTCACAGCAAGAGGATCTTTAGTTTGATTCTCAGTTGGCATGCCTTCTGTGTGAAGTCTGCATGTCCTCCCTGTGTTTGTGTGGGTTTTCTCTGGGTGTTCTGGTTTCCTCCCATGTTACAAAAACATACATCTAGAGTGTTTCCCTCTGCTGAAAATTGGCTTTGTTCCAATTTGGACTTTCCTGGTAAATAAATAATAAAATATGTCTTGCCTATCATTTGCCATGGGGTTTGTGGGTTTAAGTTTATGATCACATTTCCCTGATCTTGCAATTCTTCAGAGCGTTTTGTTTTGCAATGTGCTTACTGCTGTGTTACTGTTTGTGCAAGACTGTTATGCATTGTATTAGGGATTTTCTTGTTTTCTAATGTTACACAACTAAAGTTAGTATATATAAGTAAGAATGTGAGGGTACAGTTGGGCTTACTCCTATCAACAATATTGTTTTTGATGTGTGCCACAGTAGTTTAGGCCATTTGCATTCTCCATTACTTGTGGTCAAGGAACAGTTTCCTATTTGTTCACCCCTTTATCGATCATAGGGGGCACAGTTTCCTGAAGCTGATGGATGACCAATCATTCATGATGTCACTGCCCAAAACAGCTAGTTGAGATCAAAGGAGGAATACCTGTTCTCTGTGGGATCAGTATTTCTGTAAGACCACTCTGCAAATAAGTGGGGAATGTTTCCCTTCTCTACTATTGTGAAGTTGTGAAAACTGGGTTTACTATTAAATTTTTGAATCTAACTCCATCGACTGCACTTTGTTCGAACATGGAAAGTCGAACACGGCAATGTTGAACTCCAAAAGCCAACCTAGAAATGGGTTTTAACATGGGTTGAGATAGGGGCGAGGTTTGTAGTTCGGCAATAGCAGTGAACACCTATCTTGACCCATGTTAAAACCCATTCCTAGGTTGGCTTTTGGAGTTCCGCATGCGTTCGACTTTCGTGTTAAAGCAGTCACAGATTAGATTTGAAAATTTGATAGTAAACTGAAAATTGTATATATTAGTTTGTGGGCATGAGGCAAAGTTTGTGGGGGGCGGATGTTGTCTGTTTGTATAAATGCTTACTTGAGCATGCACTTTCACTTCATTTTTTTATCTCTTACCTGCCTGTGGGTTTCCAATTAAGCACACATCAGTCAAACATCCAGAAAGCAATGTACATAAAGTTATACATATCTCTCTAGTATTCCACATTATTTTACACTTCTGTGAAGTATCATGCATTGCTGTACAGTGATAATTTTAAAATATTTTTGTGTAATAAAGTGTAATTTATTTCATAAAAGTCAGTCTTTATTTAGATTTAGTAGACATTTACATGAATGTACTTGCCAGTCTTTTGAGTGGACTGAAACTCTAGAACAATTATTTGAGCTTGTCCATCTGTTTGTCTTAATGGGCCTCCCATATCTAGATGTTTTCACTATGTTTCTTATTATTAGTCTAGTTTCTCTTTTGCAATCACTCTGGAACGTCTCTGTTGTTATCATACTAATTTGCAGTTCTGTGGTAAATCACAGAACTAAAGTCACCTAAATCATGATATATATATATATATATATATATATATATATATATATATATATATATATATACACACACACACACACACACACACACACACACTTACACACACACACACACACACACACACACACACACACACACACATATATATATATATATATATATATATATATATATATATATAAAACTTTCAGACTTCATATCCTTTTGGAAATGCACGTTAACACAAATGCTGTTGTTCTAGCAACTTTAAGTTAAAGTGTACTATTTAAAATCTACTATTTTTACAATGCACCCACATCATGTCCATATTTCTAGCACTAAGAGGTTGAGGTATGCATACCTCTCAACTGTCCAATTTGCCTCATATTTTTGGCCCATTCCTCATAAAATGTGTGGCTTTCTGACAAATCACCGAGGATTGAAATAAATAAATAATGTCATACATTTGAATTTCAGACTTCATTTCCTTCAGAAAATGCATGCTAAGCTAAATGCTGTTATTCTAGCAACTTTCTAATTCTATAAGAGCAATCTTTATAATCTGCTTTTGTTTGGAGGCCTTTGCCCCACATCATTATTTTTAGGCTTTGTTCAGATTTCTTGTGCTAAGAGGTTGAGGTATGGAGGCATGGTATGTAATGCCCTAGTTACCGATTTGTTGCATTTAAGGAGTTAGGGTTCTGCTCCTTAGTGTGCCTTCCTTTAAGATGCCCCTTGAGCTATGAACTTGTTGTTGGTTTCTCAGTCATTCTCTATTGCAATATTACCAGCGTAACATTTTTTTTTCTTTAATGTAACATAGGCAATTAATTCTTCAACGGCAGTAAGCACTGACTATGTAGATGACACACTGAAATGTAAAGTTGCCTGCCAGTAACAGCCTCTTCATTAGTTTCAAATCTCATAAGAGAATTATTAGGATGAATTTTACTTCTGCAGAAATTGTGCTTATTGACTGATACTGGTGAGTTGTAACGATAGAAGTCTGAGGGGCCTTTTATGGTTAAAATGTTCTGAAATGGGCAGTTTTGTCATTATTGGGTCATACATTTTATTCCATTGCTTACAGGAAAAAATATTCAAAACTACAACTTTAAAACTCACTGTAACAAGTGTAAATGTTGTCAATGTGCAACTAGCTGTTTTTGTTTTAGCAAATGGCGCACTGTTGTAGAATCTGAAAGCAATGTTAGTAGCATAATTGCCCTTGGTGCAGAAGGCTGTGGATTCTACTCCCACACCGTGTAGATGGAGTGTTGATATTGCAGTGCCCATATGATTGTTGATTATTTGGTGCATTATAAGGGGGGGGGGTACAGGTTCTATGCTCCTGAGTATGTCCTTTGTATGAGATGCCTAGTCACTATGAACTTGTTAGTCATTTCCTATTGCAATATTACCGACTTAACATTTTTAATGCAATATAGGCAATTCATTCTTCAAGGTCAGCAGGCACTGATTTTGCAGAGAAAACATTGATATGTGAAGTTGTTTTGATGGTAGCAACCTCTTCATTAGTTACAGATTCCTTTAATGAGGAATTCAGATGATTTTACTTCTGCAGAGATTGCGCATACTGAGTAATATTGGTGGATTGTAATGACGGAAGTCTTGAATGCCCTTTTATGGTTGAAATTTGCTGAAATGGGTAGGTATTGGTTCATAAATTTTGTTTCGTTGCTTATTAAAAGAATATTTAAAACTATAAATTTAAACTTGTACTGTATTACACAAGCAATATAGTTCAATAAAATCAGGAAGGTGAATCAAATGGTAAATACATGTATGCATGGCCCTAAAAATGCGTGCAAGGAGTCTGTTTTGAAAGCAGCTGAAAGGTAAACAATTTCTCCACTGCCAGATGCCTTTTCTAAATGTGGGTTTTCATGCCGTTTCAGTTAATGACTGTTGACATTTTAATAAATGTTGAATTTCAAGGGCATAGAAGTTTTCTGCTCATTCTAAGTCTATTTTCATTGTGAGACTGTATTGTTTGTCTATCTGTGTTTGTGCTGTTTTATTTCAATATCTGTAATCACTGTAGAAGCAAATAAGAGAACAGTATGTATGGTAACTGATGAGAAGAAATAACCAAGTAATGGAACACTGGAATGACTGAGGAGGGGGCTGCTGCTGAGGACGGTAGGAGCTTGCTGCAGGAGGGGCTGCTCTGGGGGGGTCTATTACTCTGCCTAGGGCCCTATTTGATCATGATTCGGCTCTGGTATTTAAAGTAGAAAATACATACGCAAAGGTAGTCGCAGTTTAACTACATTACAGGTTATCTTTTTCTTCCTATGCATTTAAATAATTTAGGGAATTGACTAGAGTGGCTTTCTTGGGGAGTGATCCTGTGGGTGTGACTCAAATAGGGGTGTTTCATGAGTATGGTGTGGGTGGGGGCTTAAGGCTTGAACCACTACTTAAGCCCTAGGGTGCCATTTCAGCTAAGGCCGGCCCTGGGTACAGTTAGGTCATATCCAACCATGAGGGTGTTGTTTACTGGTATACAGCAACAGTCGACTGTGTTAATGCTGACAACATCCAAGGGAGCCTGGTATGTGTACAACTGAGCTGGTTACAAACAGTGGTATTATTGCATTGCATCACACATTACGCAGCTGTGTCTGTACATGGGTATTTTGCACAGCTGATGTAGGCCTAGGTAAAGTCCACCAATCGAAGGTTATCTGGTGATCTACCATACTATGTCATACCACATATGGATGTGTGTTGGTAGTCTGGGGACAAGGTGGTGGATGTATATCAGGATACAACCTAGAATGCAGCGTTTGCCACTGTCACCTGTACCTGACTCATCTGTGATGAGTTATCTCAGAGTAGTGGTCTTTACATGTGAGTAGCCTTTATGAATATGTGGACACCACCACCTGGAATGGTCCCTATGTCTGGATCTGAGTTATATAGTGGTAGTGCAATTGTGTACTACAGAGCCTTCAGCTAGGTGTTCCTCCCTGCACAGATGTCAGTATTCCCCATTGTAGATTCTACATTGAGCAAATGGATTACAAAAGCCACACATCTAACACTGGTTAGCATAGGCATCCAATGCAATTGTCTTGTAGGTGCCAGGGTGTTATCTTCTGTGTGTAGGACATTTGCCTTGGAATGCGACTATATGGGTAAATACGACCTAGGTATTATCCACACTCACTTGAAACATGGATGCATGTGCTCTGTGTCGAAGGCTTGTCGTTCAGTCATGACAGCCTGGAATGAAGGACACCGGACAACCTCATAATAACAGCAGGACATTGGCTCATTGTTTTGGTCTAGCAGTTGCCACTCGTACCATGATATCAACTACTAACACAGCCGGGAGAGGTCATCTTGACACCTGCACCTCAGTACCATTACACAATGTGGCTCACACATTATGCTTGCACATGCCACTGTTCCAAGTATAATGCCACTGTCCCCAACCTGCTATCAATGTATGCCTTTCAGGGAAGCAAGGTGTGGGACACATGCTGTAGGTAGCATCTGCCTGTGTGTCCCAGTTAACCTATTGTCTGTCACATCAACACATGCATGATTGTGTATACTTAACATATATATGTCAGTACTTCATGTATTTGTATGCATGTGTATCACACAGCACAGACACATATATATCATTTACGGGCCACATACAGGTATTTGGTATTAAACCAGTATGGTGTGCATATATACTGACAGGTAAGATGTACATAGCTGTAAACCTGTGTGTCTACAATAGGAGTCCATTACAATGTGTTCTGTAAATGTAAGTGTATGAGCATGCACACTGTGGCCTTCTGTGGTTAGAATCACAGTGCATCCCAAATAGTCCTGTGCTACTAAGTGTATGAGCGTACCCACTGCCACCTTGTGTAATTTGAGTCAGTGCATCCAAACAAGCCCTGTGCTACTAAGTGTATGAGCATGCCCACTGTCACCTTGTGTAATTGGAGTCAATGCATCCAAACAAGTTATGTGATTCTATGTGCATGAGCATGACCACTGTACCCCTGTATACTGATAGTAGTTGTCCATTCCACAAATGGGCATACTCCAGTTCAGGTTCTTGTTGTGCTACAACTATACCTCTCAGGCCTACCTACGTACTACCTGCAGATGATGTGTCTTGTTTGTGCAAACAGGTTGTAATGGACACCTACTTTAAACACACTGGTTTACAGCTATGTATATCATGACTGCCAGTATCTCTGTTGTTGTCCTCAATCTTAGAAGGAATTTCTGATTGCTTTGGAACGCATTATCTCTGTGGCGCATCTTGTAACTGTGTAATATTGTAATAGTAATCTGTAGAGAGGCAGGAGTTCTTATCCCACCACTAGCAACTATGTACATGTGTTTGTGTGTCAGCAAATGCCAGAGTGTGTGTGTGAGCAAATGGCTGAGTGTGGTCGTGTATTTGTGTCTGCATCTTGTCATGGCAGCGGGTTTTGCTGCATTCCAAAGATATACCTCCTTTTGCACTGGCCTTTATCCTTGTCAACTGCTAAACCTCTCTCTCCCCCCTCCCCACTGCATGTAATCTGTCCTGTGATGTCACCCAGCTCAGAAGTGGAATCAGAGTAAGTGTAATTGTATGTGTTCTGTGGCACATACCCCAACTGCATACCACTGTATTAGTTACCTTTACATAGGCAAGATGTGTATGCACAATACTGGCAAGTGTGTGCGTGTTTATGTGTGTAACTACCCTGTAGCCAGGCATACACATGTGTAATGTCTTTTAACATGCTGCACACTATGGTAGCCATCTGTGGTGACTGGTGTCTACAAAGTATTACATAGTTTAGAATGGTAAAGAATAGACAGTCAAGAACGACTACAGTTGGGTATGTTATTTTCCTGTGCCACTGTCGAGCAGTGACACAGAAGTGGTTGCTGGAGTGTAAGTCCATACCCATCATTCCCCCACCCAAACTCCACAATCCCCGGGGTGGATTACATTAGCCATCATTCCCCACCCCAAACTCCACATACACAACAACCATCCCTTCTCTGGTGAACTGATTAAGATTTAAATGTTATAAAACAAGAGATGCCTTTGTTTTGTGTACACGTCAGTTCCTTTGGAACCCATCTGTGTCACAAAGGGTGTTCAGACATGTGTATTTTATATATATATATATATATATATATATATATATATATATATATATATATATATATATAGCTATAGCTATGTCTGTGTATATGCATATATATATATATATATATATATATATATGTGTGTGTGTGTGTGTGTGTGTGTGTGTGTGTGTGTGTGTGTGTGTGTGTGTGTGTGTGTGTGTGTCTGTGTGTGTGTGTGTGTGTGTGTGTGTATACATCCTGTAGGTGCATACATATATATATATATATATATATATATATTTATATATATATGCAGTTATGACAGTTGTACAGATGTAGACTTGTCTTTGTTGTTTCACAGAGTACAATAAATTCAAGGGTACTGTACATATGTACACAAAGTGACTGGCCTATTTGTTTTCAGTACTGTGGAATAGGTGTAGTAAGATGTGCATTATAAAATCCATGAAGCATGTATGCAACTCAGATGGCTTAGTTGTAAGTCCAGTGACTTTAGTGTGCATAGTCCCGAGTTCAGGACCTGCAAGCCTTGTTGATAGTGTCAGTTAGGACTGACTAAGGCAATTATAAGCAAGTATAAATGTGTTTTCATGACAGTAAGCAGTGGGTACACATAGATAACAGACATGTGCAACTTACAGTACACTTGAAATGTCCTTCTTTTTAATCCTGCTGATGTCACCCACCTACGAATACACCTCTGGGAGTGCTGTAACCCAGTAATCTCAGTGCCATGTGCTATAACTGCTTAATGCTGCAGTGTGATAAACTAGTTTGGTAGGTGTGCTAATCCCAGACAGACCAACTGTGTGCGTGTGTCTGCCTGAGAAAGAAACAATGCTTTTTAGAGTATGCACACTCTTTACAATTCACATACTCACGTGTAACTGCGTAATGCTGTAGTGTGATAAACTAGTTTGGTAGGTGTTCTAATCACAGACAGTCCAATTGTGTCTGTGTGTGTGTGTGTGTGTGTGTGTGTGTGTGTGTGTGTGTGTGTGTGTGTGTGTGTGTGTGCCTGAGAAGGAAACAATGTTTTTTAGAGTATGCACACTCTTTGCAATTCACATACTCACCGTTGGCAATCCTGCTGATGTCACCCACTTACGAATACACCTCTAGGACTGCTGTACCTCAGGAATCTCCATGCAGTGTGCTGTAACTGTGTAATGCTGTAGTGTGATAAACTAGTTTAGTAGGTGTTCTAATCCCAGACAGGCCAACTGTGTGTGTCTGTCTGCCTGAGAGAAAAACAATGCTTTGAAGAGTATGCACACTCTTTACAATTCACATACTCACCTTTGGCAATCCTGCTGATGTCACCCAGCTAGAAATACACCTCTGGGAGTGGCATAACCCAGTAATCTCTGTAGCATGTGTTATAACCGTGTAATGCTATAGTATGATAAACTAGTCAAGTAAGGGTTCTATTCCAAAATATGGCAGGTGTGTGTCTGTGTTTGACAGTCAGAGCCTGTGTGGAGGTGGCTGTGAGTGTCTAACCACTGGACATGTTGGGGAGCATTTTTTGTAGTTTTCCTATATGGTGTCCGTATTATATGTCACAATGTCCACCTCATGAGGAGTACAGATGTCAATCAGCCAAGAGACTGTGTTGGCAAGCCATACCCCTACATCTGGCAAAAGGCCTGGTGAACAAAGTATGCAACTCTACTATTACCCTGAATACATTCTGAACCCATGTGTCATACACCAACACACTTGCCTAGAATATCCCACTATGTTGCTAGTACCCTGCACAGTGATGATAGATAGTAGGCATGGTGTGATTGCAGTGGGCTGCAGAGGGCATGGCACCCTGTCCAGCAGTACAATAGGCACATAATTGTGGACAATGTGCCTTCACTATGCTCCCCACTGGATGCCTGCAACATATGTGGTGCCATCAAATGTGATCCACAAAGGACATACAATGCCTTACACATGTGCCCTGTATGAACAGATGCCAATGACACCAGGGAATACCTGTATTATGCTATCAATGCATGTGCAGGGTCAACCTGTGTCTATTAGCAGGTCCTGCCACACCAGGCCAGTATTGGCATATCTAATGATAACAGTCTGTGTACACAACATGTGCCAGTGAAACCAGGTGCACTTGTACATGCCACTGTACATTATTGTGGGACATGCACATCCCAGGCAATGTCATTGTCAAGAACTATCAAACACAAAAATGGCATGCATTGCAAAGCAATGGCCATACACTATGGTAACCAGGATGACAGGACAGTTCATACAATACCCATCTGGGTGGGACATTGCAGACACTACACCCCTGAACCACACTGCACACCATCATTGGGTGGTGTGATGCCAAGGATAACCCCTCACCCAGCCTTGTACAGCCATCTTGCACAGCCAACCACTACACGCCCGTGAAGCAATGCACACATGCATGTCAGTACTAGCACCTTGTGTCTGCGTGTGGGGTATAATGATCCCAACCACAGTCACACCCAGTATAAATCCCATTGGCATATCGACAGATGTCACACACGTTCACATGCCCTAGCCCATAGAATCTCAGGATATCCCCTGTGGTGCATGTAGTACCTGTGCATTACTGCAATGTGGCAACCTAAGTAGTTAGGAAGTGTATTTGTGAGCCTGGCAAAGTGTGGCAATGTGTTTGAGTCTCTTAGAGAGTGTGGTTGTGTTGACAATGACATCTTATCAGGTGGACAGCCATGTGTGCTACACATAATGTATGTCTACTATAGCTCTGTTGCAGATGTCACTCACCAGCACACATATATGATCTTACATCACACCAGCATGTCAGCTATGTGGCACATGGCGTAACTGCATATACTTGCAATAATAATGGCTAGTCAGTCAGGGGTTTGAATCCCTGTACTGGTAGGTGTGTGACCGGCGATGCTTAGGTTTTAGTCTCCAAGCCCTTCTCTGATGTATTTTGCCTCTGTCCCTCCCACACACTCTCTGGTAGATGTGGAGTTGTACACCTGCTCAGCAGCAGCTTGCATTTTATAAGTGATGGTCATGATCAGGTGATGGCCTCTGCACCTACTGCCATCTTCCTCTAGCTGATTGCATGTGGAAAAGCTGGGGTGACATTCCCATAGCAAATCGCATGGAAACACAGTACAATATCTAGGAACGTCATGTTGGTGTTTGCCCATGACAGTCGCTGTGAGTGGAACCTGGATCTGCTGTTTGGTAAACAGCATCACAAATGATATCTGGATATTCCTCAAACAACATGCACAGTGGAAAATAGTCTAAAGACAGGAGGGTGATGTTCCAGACATGACTACAGCATGTAAGTGTAGCTATGCTTCATTGAGACTACTGCCAGTTTAACAAGTTGTGTGTGGTAATGGCTAGTCTGCATGTTTTAAAACTGACAAGACAGTGCTCTGTTTGTGAGGGAACCCCCATCTGTAGGGCCATCTGTGGACTGGTCAGTGTATGGAACCATTTGTTTCTTGTGTTACTCACTGAACACACATCTGTGAACTGCAGAAGCATAATGTGAGGACTGCAGTCAGTACATGGTGATAGTGTTGAGAGTTACTGCCATTGCATCCCTGACTGGGCATATGTCACATGAAACAGTGGTATGACAGTCACTATCTGAGGTTCTCACTGTGACATGCCAATAAGGGGCCACTGTTTATTGTTGCAGTCACAAGTCTTCTACACTTTGTACAGATGTCATGCAGTATATATGCATGTGTTGTGCTTCCTCTGCAAATGTATGCCATCTGTTGTGATGGGTTGATGGTCATATCTAGGCATGCTGCTATAAGTAATCCTGAATGCTGTTGATAATTACTAAGCCATATCTGTGTTAAAACTGCAACACCATAGGTTGTATGGGATTGGAGGTCCCGGCAGAACCTCCTGTCCCACTTCAGCTGGCCATGGCACTGGGCACCAGCACATCCGGGACCCAGCCTTGGACCTTCAACTCTGTTTGGCTTTGCACCACCTTCTGGTGGAACTGCCACTGAGGATGGGGCTTGCTCCTCCCCGGGAGCAGGTCCAGACAGGAACTTGTCCGCTATCATACAGTCCTGGATGAGATGCGTAGAGAGCTCAATAAGGGGTTTTGAGACCAGATACACCAGCTCGAGGGCAGAGTCTCACATTTAGAAGGTGATCCTGTCTCTCCTAGAGAACCCCCAGCACAGTCACCTTTGCAGCTGTTTTGGTGCAGTGATGGCTGCCCATGGGTGGGGACCTTCATCCCACTGTTTCCATCTCGGAGCTCATGGGCTTGTGACTGACGAACACCCCTCCCCGTCCAAGGGTATCCCCCCACATGTGTCATATACCAACCATGTACGCTGTCTTGCCTGTCATCCTACCCAACCTATCCTCCACGAGCATACCTACTCTCCTTCCCTCACATCCCACTCTCACCCTGCGGAAACAAAAGGCCAATCTGTTCCTAGAACAACATTTGCCCCATACATAGCTGTCCATTTCACACACGTGTCCACTGGACAAATGTAACTTTTTTAATTTGCATCACAACATACTCTAGTTGTCCTCAGCCCTGTCTCTTAGGCACACGATCCTGGAATGCACATGAATCCTAAAGGTTCCAGGTACACGTGATGCAGATGACCCCATTGTACACATGACACTACCGGTCCCTCTATGGTTACCCCATTTACCGTTTTCATGATGATGATGTCACACATAGCACCTTGCAAGAGTACTGTTCTCACATAATGAATGGACAGGAACTTTTGTATTAATGTAAATAAAATGCACTAAGTGATGTATTTGGCCAATGTACAAATGTTTGTGTGTATTAATGACACGTCTGTCTGAGGGAGTCTTGATATTACATAGGACAACACCACTACATAATACAGGCATTGCTGGTGCTTCCCTTTTCATTCCTCTGTAATGCTTTGTTGTCACATGTGATGTTCTTAATATATCTATATATATATATATATATGTATGCATCTATATCTGGACATAAACACACACACACACATACATCTATATGATGGAATACATTTCCTATACTGTTGAATGACTGTGCTGGATGATATGTTTGGGATAACATCCCAGGTGCGTCTATCTGCCATGGCTTAGTGGTAAATCACAATGGCTGTGGTGTGTAGGGTCCTGGTTTCGAGCCTTGCAGAGACCATTTACTTTGTTGCTGGGCAGAACAAGGCCGTTGGATACAAAGTGATTAAGGCACTTTAAAGCAGTTGTGAGTGGGTGTGCATGGGTTTGTGCTGAGCTAAGCAATGCTAACCTCCGGTTACAGTTTCTTACACTCAGTTAGCCTCTACATTGCTTCACCAGTGTGATACTTGCATACTGGCGGCCAAACAGGCTTACACCTGCTTGCTCCTGCACTTGCCAATGCACTGCATTTGGTGTTTGCATCTGACACTCACACCCCTGGGTGGGAGTGAGGACTATGATATTACCATGTGATGCCTATTACATCGGATTACCTACAGTATTGAGAATGGCTGCCCATTAGGTGTAAGCATGCCTTTCGACTATACGGAATCCGCGGCCTGCCCAGAGTTTGATTCATGCTATTGTTGTGTTCCTCTGACAATCTGCACCTATCTGGCTAATACATGGGAACTGATACCATTCAATACAAACAAGTAATTGGGTTTTGGAACCCACATCCTTAAGCCAAGTCATGCTACTGCATACCTATTATTCTATCATCTTTCTAAGGTTGTAAGTGGAATATGTGCTTTCTGTCCCTATCAGACCTCTCAAACGATTGGGGTCAAATATCAACTGAATCAGGAACAAGTCATGACAACAATGGGGACAATCAGGGACACATTTAAAATATTAGTGCTATTAACTTGACACATTGATAGAACAGAGCATATGAATTAATACACATTTTCTGAGGTAAATGATGTTTATAACTCTCAATTCTGTC
>NC_056741.1:768326681-768329181 GCF_019279795.1 Protopterus annectens | reverse complement strand
GTCGGGCACTAGAATCCATACATAACGCAGTACTCAGGTCTCTCAACAGCAGAGTACAAATATGACTCAGTCATTGTCCACGCTGGTGTAAATGACCTGAGGCGTACCTATCATGGACTACATGAAAGAGACATTGAGGAGCTCTCTGATTATGTAGCCCAGGCAGGTACGACCCTGAGCTTGAACAGTATCCTACCTTCACCAAGAGTGATCCCACAATACAGAGATAAGATGATCAGCTTTAACAATTGGCTTAAACACTGGTGTCATTCAAAGGGGATCCAGTATCTGTCTGCCTGGGATGACATGCTGGACAACACACGCTGCTTACGCCAAGGGGCGGCTTGCACCTATCACCCTGGGATTCCGGATATTGGCAAAGGCTCTTGCCACCCCATAGTGCCTTTAGGCAAGGCTCAAATTCTAAACCTACCACCCTAGAACACAAAAAGGAAAAAAATAAAGGTAATGCTGCTCAATGCCAGAAGTCTAAATCTCAAAATGCACCTTTTCGAGGCCCTTCTCCAGTATGGAGAACATGATGTCTGTGCTGTGACAGAAACCTGGTTCAAGGCTCCTGAGAGCACCCCAGCGCTATCAGGTTTTACCTCATATCATGCGTTCGGCCCCAAAATCCGGACAATACCAAGAAAGGGGGGGTATCCATATTCATCAAGGACACCCACACCTCAAGACTGGTAACAACGCCTGCGATGCATCGGAGACCATCCAGGTGCAATTAACCATAGGCAGAACTGCTCTGCAAATTGTAGCATGTTACAGGCCACCCTCACAAACTCAGGAACCTCATGGCCTTCCTGAAAACACTAGAGGGGATAAATGTATCACCAAACACCATCATACTAGGTGACTTCAATTACTAATATAGACTGGGAACACTACTCAAGCCCAAACACCTAGCCCAAAAGTTCCTGGAATTCATAAACTCAAATGCCATGGAACAACTAGTCACCATCCCACAAGAGGAGATAACATACTTGATCTCATCATCACGAACATGGGAGCACAATGTTCAACACGGAAGTATACCCCTCACTGGTGAGATCAGATCACAAACTAATCTGAGGTCCTCATCCCACCCCACCTGAAATAAAAAAACCACAGTGGGGAACTTCTCAAAGCCGACTTCACACTTCTAAAGACTAATGTGGTCTCCTTTAAGGCCCCGAGGCAGGCGGAAAACAGTACTCAAGCCGCTGAATCACTTACAAACACCTTCTACCAGGACCTGCAGGACTGCATGGATAAGGCGATCCCAAACAAAACAAGACTCTTAGTACCAAAAGGCAAGCGTCAGTCTGGTGGACCCCAGCCATAAACAAACTCTACAATAAAGGAGAAGCTACTACAAGATAGAGCAAAATCCTTAAAAGGTAAGACACCCTTGATCACTATAAGTAAAACTAAGAGCTCTCATAAAATCATCCAAAGCAAATTTCGAGAGAAAAATAGCTAAAGACTCAAAGACAATCATAAGGCCTTCTTTAGCTATGTTAGAAACCTAGGAGGAAACTCCCAGATATGCTCAGAACTAGTTCAAAATGATGTGAAGATTACTGATCCTACAGACATTGCCAACATACTGGCTGACAGGTTCAGTGCAAACTTCTCCCCCTCCCCACAAAGGGAGAGATATCTATACCAAGCGATTGCAGCCCCAAACATCTCAGTGCCCAAGTGAGAACTGCTCTCTCCAAAGCAAAAAACACAGCATCCATGGGACCTGATGTACCTCCCGGCTGTGTGCTCCACGAACTCAATGAGGAATTAAACCCACAGCTACGAGAGCAGTTTAATCAAGTCTTACCTCTGGATATGTACCCAGGAGTGTGGCGCACACTGCAACTGTGGTCCCACTTCACAAAGCGATTGCCTCCACCGACCCTGAAATTACGGCCCATTAGCTTGACAAGCCTTATCTGCAAGCCATGGAGAGGATCATAATGGACCTCATAGAAAAGACATGAATTGCAGACTTTGGATCCAACCCAGTTTGGCTTTGTCAATAGAGTACAGATCATGCCTTTTAAACTTGGTTGACTTCTTGAGAAACAGTCACCAAAGCCATTGACAAGGGAAAGGCAGTCCATACAGCCTACCTCGATCTGGCTAAGGCCTTCGATACAATACTTTACTTTCGGGTATCATTGAAAAACTCATCAGCAAATGTTAACCCATACACCACCTGAGATGGGCTGCAAACTGGCTGAGTGACAGAACCCACAGAGGTCAGAGTTGCTGGCGCCATGTCAGACTCAAAGCCTGTCTACAAGAAGTGGTGTCCCACAGGGTATCAGTCCTGGGCCCACTCTTGTTTGGCATCTACTTTTCCAGTACAAGCAAACACAGGAGGGTTATAGCTGACAAAGTTTGCAGATGACTGCAAAGCTGGAAATATAATAGAAAACACATCTGACACAGATATCTGACTACAACGATAATCCCCCCTTTGCAGCAACCCTGGGAAAAGGTTACTAGC
>NC_056741.1:768292290-768326181 GCF_019279795.1 Protopterus annectens | reverse complement strand
CCAATTTTGATAAGGTTACTTTTGAGATTGAAGTACCCATTCTGTTTTCTGAAAAGGATATAAACAATTTGTCAGATTTTCTGAAGTCTTTTGTCCTTTGCAAGTAGAAATGCAACTGCCTATGCAGATCCAATTAGTGGAGTCTATATTCTGCTTTGTTGCTATGCTTTGGGAAGAAAACAGGGATTTAAATTTGACTCAGAGCAAACTTTTGGTAGGAAAGATGGATTAGTTCTGTGAGAAACTCTGTCTTTATGAAAAACTAAATAAGGGGGACGAATGGAGAGAGCTTGTAACTCTGATACCCTCCGAGCTGAGGTACTGGCAGTCAAAAAGATTGTTTTCCAAATCAAGAACTTCAGAGGACAGGTAGCAGCCGGTTCAAAAGGAGAGGGAATCAAGGAAGCAAAGACTAAGTTTAGATCCCAAAGAAGAGGTGGCTCTCTTATTGGGGGGTCTCAAGAGGATAACACCTTTCAGTAAAGCTTTGCACAACCTGTGGGACGTAAGGTTTCAACCCATTTCTCCAACATGATAACTGGAAATAGCAGCTTTCTAAACTCTAATTGTAGCCTCAGCTGCCCCCCTTGGTTAAAAGTCTCATGCAGGAATTCCAGAATTTTCGAAATGGGTGCAGTAAAGGGATCAATATGATTTTGTTTGCCCAACAAGAGAGCCTTTTCCACTTGCTGGGATAAATCTTTCTAGTTGTAGATTTGCAAGAAGAGATCGAAATGTGTTGTACTGCAGGGGAAATGTCAGGAAGCCTGGCTAAGACGGGAATTAGAGAAACCAAGCTGTCAGCTTGAGGGTCTGAATAGAAGGGTGGAGCGTTCCTGACTGATGCATCAGAAGATCTGGAACTGGGTCCAGGATACAAGGCTCCTCCTGGAGATGGGGCCATAGGAAGGGGAGCCAAATCTGACAATGCCAGTAAGGGGCAATGATGATTAGCTTGCAACTCAGTAATGTTGCTTTCTGAAGAACTTTGGGTATTAGAGGGAACGGGGGAAACGTGTAAAGAATTCCAGGGGGCCAATCGTGAGCAAGTGCATCCCTGGGTAACTGTCCCGGTTGGGGGACCAGGGAAAAATAGCTGCTGCAATCATGGACGTGGCAAAAAGGTCGTCGCAAGGCTGGCCCAACTTGCGAAAAATTTGATTCTCAATTTCCGGCTTCAGGGACCACTCGTGAGGCATCAGAATTGCCCTGCTTAGCTCGCCTGCTATCACGTTGGATTTTTCCGGGATGTGCTCTGCAATCAGCAAACTCAGAGAGGACATTACCCACTGCCACACTCTTAGAGCCTCTCAGCACAAGGGGTAAGATTTGGTTCTGCCTTGCTTGTTGATGTACCCCACTACAGAGCAAAAAACCCCCAAAATCCTCGGACAACTTCTCTGACACGAACAAATTCTTTAACTTTGTTGTTCTCAAATAAAGAATTTGCTCGTGTCAGAGAAGTTGTCCGAGGATTTTGGTTTTTTTTGCATTGTGATTTTTCCAGGTTCCTGGTTTTGTTGTTGTACCACACTACAGACATGTCTGTTTGAATTGCAATCGTCGGTAGAGAGCCCTGAAGTGCTTGCAACACCAGAAGTTACCTCATATCCAGGACGCTGATGTACAAGTGGTATTCGTGTTGCTGCTAAGTTCCTTGAACAGTCTGTCCCAGATAATGCCCTCCCACCCTATCTGGGAAGCATCCGTGGTCACTGTGGCTACCGGCTGGGAAAGGATGAAAGTACAGTTGTGTACACTTACCTTAAATGTAGATGTTACAGTGTATTCACTGATGCAATCATTACATTTGGGTAATCTGCGGGCAGGTTGCCCTTAGTCGGCCTGATTGATCAAGTCTTGGGTCCTGCGTCGGTTGCTGTCCCTTCTTCCATGACGTCAGGTCATCAGGGGTATAAAAAATGCAGCCAACGCCATTACATCAGTTTTTCTTGTCCCAGATGTCAGGTGACCCCCCAAATGGGAAGCAAAAAATATATATATATTTAAAAAAAAAAACACAAAAATATACCCCCAAACAAAAGCAAAAACACCAAAAAGGCTTTTAAGCATAGTAACAGAAAGTAGAGGTATAGTAAGAGAAAAACAGGGGGCTGGAGGGAGGGTAAACAGGACTGCAACAGTGAATACACTTGAACATCTACATTTATGCTAAGTGTACACAACTGTACTATGTTCATCGTGTTTCACTGTTGCAGTCATTACATTTGGGTAGATTCCCAAAGCTATGGTTGGGAGGATGGATTTATACAGCATTATGACCAGCTATAAGGCCCTGCAAAACAGAGGTGGCAAAGCCAGCTCTAGATTTAGAGAAAATTGGTAAGTGATAATGCTTGGTGAAAGTATGAACTGAACTCCAGGTAGCAGCTTCTAGAATATCCCTGGTAGGAACACCTCTGAGAAAGGCTGTTGAAGTAGATGCAGCCCTGGTGGAATGAGATCTGATCCCCTGGGGGATAGGTTTTCCATGGTGTTTATAACAGAAATGAATACAATGGTTTATCCATTTAGAAATGGTTTGCTTTGAAACAGTCTACCCCTCTGCCCCTGCAGCAAATGCTACCAGCAGTTGTTCAGATTTTCTTCGAGATTTAGTCCCGTCTAAGTAGAATCTAAGTTGTCTGTGTACATCCAATGAATGCAGAATTCGTTCCCCCTTGTTCTGTGGATTGGAAAAGAAAGTTGGAAAATGAATGGACTAATTAAGAGCCACACTGAATACCACCATGGGCATGAATGATGGGTTGGTCCTGAGTGACACCCCGTCTGCATGAAAAGTGATGAAACGTTCCACTGCCATAAGGGCCTGTAATTCAGATATCCTTCTAGCTGAAGTGATTGCTAAAAGGAAGGCTGTTTTCCAGGAAAGAAATTTTAAGTCTGCAGTAGCAGCTGGCTCAAAAGGAGGTAGAGTTTTTCCAATACAAAGTTAAGGTCCCAGGCATGGGTTGGAGCTCTCCTGGGTGGTCTCAAGTTTTCTGCCCCTCTGAGATACTGCTTTAGAAGAAGATGAGAGAAGGGGGGGGGTTCTGTGTTGTAATGAGCTGAAATGGCTGAGGCATGGATTTTTATGGAAGAAAAAGATAGGCCCTTGTGAAGCATCTCAGTTAAAGTATTGCAAAATCTGAAGTAAATTGGGCAATGCTGTGCTCATCCCTTGAGATTTATTCCAGGCACAGAATCTTTTCCATTTGTCAACATAAGATTTTCTAGTACTAGGTCTTCTTGCCTCCAAAATGACATACATCACAGGTTTGCTGAGGGATGCTAAGGGAGAATTTAAATAAGCCAAGCTGCAAGATTCAATGTTTGGAGCTGAAGGTGCAGAATTTGGTTCTCTTGCTGAGACAGTAGGGAAGGTGTCTGAGGCAGGTGCCATGGTGAAATGTGTGACACATTGCGCAGAAGTGGTTACCAGTGTTGGCGAGGCCAGTCTGGAGCAATCAAAATCATTTTTGGTTTGTCCTGTTTGAGTTTTAGTAGAACTTTGGAGAGCAGAGGTAGAGGGGGAAAGGCATAGACTGATAGGTTTTTCCAGCTGAAGGACAGACCATCCACTTTCCAGGCTTTTTTGTGATAAGTTCTTGTGCAAAATTGGTCCAACTGGTAGTTCTGGGGTGAGGCAAAAAGATCTATGTCTGGGCTCCCCCATTTGCATGTCAACATGTTGAAAATTCGTGGTTCCAGTTTCCATCCGTGTGGGTCCATGAGCTTTCTGCTTAGGTCGTCTGTCAGAACATTCAGTTTTCCTGGCAGAAATTGAGCTTGTAGTTGTACCTGGTAGCTCAAGGCCATATTCCTCAATGCCATGGCTAGTCTACAGAGTGAGTAGGAATGTGTACCCCCCTGCTTGTTTATGTACCACATAACCGTGGTGTTGTCAGTCTTTAACAGTAATTGTCCTGGATGAAGGTAGTCCTTGAAGGCTGTCAGTGCATTCTGTACAGCTAGGATTTCTGTTTGATTGATATGAAGATGCATTTGATTTGGGCTCCATTTGCCCTGAATGCACTTCCCTGCCAGATGAACACATGCATAGTCTGATGCGTCTGTTAGGGTTTGGGCGGCAGGGGGTGGTGTGAATGGCAGTCCCTTGTTTTGGTGGCAAGCCTCTGCCCACTATAGGAACTCTAGGCACAGGGAAGGTATGACATGAATCATTGTTTCTAGGCTGTGACAATGATGACTCCATAAACTTTTTAAGTACCACTGCAGTTTCCTCATATGCAGTCTTGCATATGGAATTAGAAGAATGCAGGAGACTATGAACCCCAAGGCTTGCAGTATTTGTCTTGCAGACAGCAGGGTTTTTGTGGCCACCTGTTTGAAGTAAGTCACCAAATGAATTTGCTTTTCTGGTGTAAGGAAAGCCATCTGGGCAGTTGTATTCAAGCTTGCACCCAGGAATGTAATTTTTTGAGAGGGTACCAGTTGAGATTTCTTTTCGTTTATGGTGTATCCTAGACAGGTTAGAACTATTTTTTACAAACGCCAGATGTTTTAGAAGAATGGCCTGGTTTTCTGCCTGAATTAGACAATCGTTCAGGTACGGATATATTTGAATATTTCTTTGTCTGCAAAATGCAATTACTGGAGCCATGCACTATGTGAATACCCTGGGCACAGTAGACAAGCCAAAGGGCAGTGCAGAGAACTGATAATGCATGCAGCCTGCTTTGAAGTGTAGGTATCTTCTGCAAGATTCCCTGATTGGGATATGCAGGTAAGCCTCTTTTAAATCTAGAGTTGCCAACCAGGCATCCTTGCCTAGCATAGGAAGTAACTGGTGAAAGGTCAGCATCTTGAATTTTGGAATATACAGAAAAGTGTTTAGAGTAGACAGGCCCAGAATTGGACACCATGGTTTGTCTTTTCTGGGTACCAGGAAAAGTCTGGAATAGAAACCTTGTCCCTTTTCCTCTTCTGGTATTAGCTGAATAGCCCCAAAGTTTACGAGAGAAAGTACTTGTTTCTGAGCCTCTGCCCACTGATTTGGGGGCAGGTCTGGCCACCCGTTTGGAGTTGGCACAGTGTGGAAATGAAATCTGTATCCCTGGGACATAAAACCCATTTGTCCTGGGTTATAAGTTGCCAGTTTCTTGAATGAAGAGCCAGTTTTCCCCCCAAAGGGGCAGCTAAGAAGTAAGTGCTTGGTAATTTTAAAGGGAAGTCATTGAGACTGTTTCCCATAGGGTGGTGCCTTGTTGTTTCCAGATTTGTAAGTGGAAGCACCCCATTGCTTAGTTCTGAAAGTCCCCCGAGATTGAAACCTGGTGCTTTTGGAATGTCTGGGTTTGGCTGGAGTGGCTCTGGAAGGAGCTGGAAAGGACCAGTTCTACTAAATCTAGGGGGTTGTACTTGTAAGAAGTCTTTCACAATTTGCATAGATTTAGCTTTATCTTCTATCTTTTTTAGAACTT
The DNA here is from genome assembly GCF_019279795.1 of Protopterus annectens. NCBI lineage: Eukaryota > Metazoa > Chordata > Ceratodontiformes > Protopteridae > Protopterus > Protopterus annectens. Next base: position 768,320,737 of record NC_056741.1, on the reverse strand, counting down.
CTTCAGCCTTATTGCCAAACAGGCGGTCCTGCTGTAAAGGAGCATCCAAAAGTTTTGCTTTAACATGATCAGGCAGAGATTGCTCCTTAAGCCAAGCATGCCTTCTAAGCATTGATCCAGTAACAGCAGCCCTGCAAGAGACCTCTAAAGAATCAAAACTACATTGCAATGTATGTTTGCCAACTTACTCAGCTGAATGTAATAAATCCTGTAAATCTTTATTATCCACACAATCAGAAATCAACATAATTTTCTGTTTAAGCAGTCCCATGATATGCTGTTGATATTTTAGTATATGGAATTGACAGTTTAAAGCCCTGACTGCTAAGGCTGCAGAAGTAAAAACTTTTTTACCCCATCTATCCAGTGCCCTGGAATCTCTATCAGAAGGGGTAGGATTTTTAGCAGTAGAAGCCTTAATGCCCTTGGGCCCCTGAGAGATGGTTTCAGGGTCCACAACAGGATTTTTGAAAAGGAATTTGTGGGACCCAGGAACCCTGTAGTACCTGTCTGGTTTGCTAGGGGCTGGAGGCAAGGAATCGGGGGCCATACTGGATTCCAAAAACATCATCAACAATGTCTAGTACAGGAGGTATAGCCAAAGGCCTATGCTGAGGATGAAGGAAGAAATCTCTAAGCCTCTCTTTGGAGTCAGAGAAATCCTGACTTTCCCCAGTGGAAATGCTCTCTTAAGATATGTAAAATTTCCTCAAAAGAGAAATCCTCAGGCGGAGAAGCAGAGGGAATGGAATCCTCTGTATCAGAGTCCTCATAAGTAGGTATGGACAAATCCAGATCATTAGAAGAGTCAAAAGAAACAGAGTCCTGTTCAGAAGAATCTTAGTCAAGTTCAATACTAGGCCTCTTGGAGGGGGGGCTGACTACCCCTGATTAGAGTAATTAAATCTTAAGCCATTTTGATCATTTGTTTTGAGGCATAGGGGCCTGAACATGTGGCCTAGGCGTCGGCTTTTTAGACATAGATAGAGATTACATCCGAGTGACGCCTCCAGGTGCATTTGCAGTTAACTCCTACTGCTCCTCTAGGCGTCAAATATTACTTATGCATATTTGCATTAATAATTCCAAAACCATGCTACATACAAGGTTTAAAAATATTTTATCTTGAAGCATACATGATGGCAAACACAATTGTATTGATATTTGACCTCTGTCAATGAGTATTTGTTAGAATTGTAAGGTGATAATTTAATTTTTAAAGGCTCAGGCCACATCCACTAGGAGTTGAAGGTACATACTTAAAATAGTTGCACTGGAGTGATGAAGTTGGAGTCGGTTTAATATGCAAGTCTGTAGGCCTGAAAACACCCTCAGAAGCCGGTGCCTGCTCTGCGGCTCCAGACCCATCCAAGGTGGAGACATCCACGGGTTCCATATGTGAAGCATCTCGCGGCATACCGGACTCCAAATGGGTCTCAGTAGAGGCCTGCGAATCAGAAGTAGTGGGTATCAGGGGCTGTGAAAGCACCTTACTGAGTACCGGCAAACTGGTGACTGGCTTAGGAGAAGCCTGTCTTTTTCTTTGCGTTTTTTCGGTATTCCGGTAGTCAGATGGCTAACAAACGTCATTTCTGGATAATTAAACCGAGAACCGAAATATTTAGAAGCAAAAATGTACCGGCGACGGATAGTGCGCTGATTAAATAAAGCACAAAACCGACAGCAAGGTACGTCGTGGTCAGGGCCTCGGCAAGGAATACAGTACAAATGAAAATCCTTATGAGGTATTTGCTTCCCACAAGTAATACAATTATTAACTTTTACTGACATCGGTAAGGAGCAAGAAAAATTTTCCACAATGGGGTACTTCGCTTTTAGTTGAAGACTTCGGTTCTGAAACTTGAAAACGAAAATTTCAGGAGTTGGCCGACTGGCACTTGCGAACTGCTTCTGCTTCAGGCACCGCACAGCAAGAAAGACTGATGTAATGGCATCGGCTGCATGTTTATACCACTGACGACCTGACGTCATGGAAGAAGGGACAGCAACCGACACAGGACCCAAGACTTTGTTAATCAGGCTGACTGAGGGCAACCTGCCAGCAGATTACCCAAATGTAATGACTGCAACAGTGAAACACGATGAACATCAGCCTGCCTACTGTTACTTGTGTAGACCGAAGCCACCATTGTAGATCCCTTTGGCAAGTCTTCGCAATGTGGATCTCGTGTGACATGGGAAGAGTCTGCATGGACCACTGAGCAAAAAGAACCCACTGCAATATCCTCATATGGAAGCGTGCCAAGGGAACTAGTGTTATTGCTGCCGCCACTGAGCCTAGCACTTTGAGGACAAATCTTGTTTGAAACTTTCTCCTGATCAAGATTGACATCTGATGTCGTATGGTCGACACTCTCTCTCCTGAGGCAATTTTACGATCATGTCTTTTGTATTTAGATCGGCCCCTATAAATGCAATATGCTGACAGGGCAACAAGGCAGATTTTTCATAGTTGATAGTGATGCCTAACTCTGAGCAGAGATGAACTGTGGTGTCCCTTGCTATGATTAGTCGATGCTTGGTTGTGGCAGTAAAGAGACAGTCATCTAGATATGGAAATACCCGGAATCCTAGATGCTTCCGGTGAGCCGTAACTACTGCCATGCATTTGGTGAACACTCTAGGGGGCTGTAGTGATACCAAAGGGTAGAGCTCTGAACTGAATGACTGGCTCCCAGCCTGAAGCGTAGATATCTCCTGGATCGCCTGTCCTTCTTGATGTGGTAGTACACATCCTGGAGATCGATGGAGCACATCCAATTGTCCTTTCCCAGAAAGAGAAGAATGGACTGCAGTGTCGCCATCCGGAACTCTGTTTTCTTGACAGACCTGTTCAGCCTCCTGAGATCCAAAATGGGTCTCTAGTCCCTTGTTTTCTTTGGAAATAAAAAGAACCTTGAGTAAATTCCGGATCCAATTTGGTCTGTGGGGACTTATTGGATGGCTCGTTTTTTTAACAATCTTTGCACTTCTAGGTTTGCTTGATCCCTTAAGATTGATTTTTGTTTTTCTCAGAAGAGGTGGCATGGAGAAAGGAATACTGTATCCCCTGGATATTACTGACTGTACCGATGTGTCTTTTATGATACTTTGCCAGGCTTCTGGGTACAGTGACAATCTGTCTCAGACTACCTCCAGAGGTGGACAGGCGGGCCTTCTTTCAGGAGTGGTGGAAGGGCCTACCAGAGAACGCATCTCTGTCACCCTGATTCTGCGGACGCCCTCTGCCGCAACGGCGGCATCTCGCGTTATTTTCCCCTCTGCCCCTGGGGAAAAAAATCACCACGTGCATCAGGCGGCACTCCCTGGGATTTCCGGAACCACATTTTCCCATCCTTTTGACCTTTGGGATAAGGTCAAGTATGGGCAGAGAAACTTACTCCAGCAGAGAGTTTTGCCATCTTGCTCGCACGTGGTAAGAGTCTCTTTTACCTTGGGCCTGAACAATGATGAGTTATCAAATGGGGCATTGGTAAATGAGGACTTGAAGGGCTCCACGAACTCACAAAGGCGCATCCAGGAATGTCTTCATAGGTTCATAGATTAGTACTAAGCTAACTGCCCTTATGAGCCATTTTAAGCCTAACCAATTATCCCTTGTGAGACTCAAATCCTGCACCTTGTGTTTGTAAGGCAAACACCTTAACCATTAGGTCACCCTCCCAACCTAAGGCATAAGGCAATTCCTGTGCTTGTTGCCCTTCTCACTCGGCAGCGTAAGAGATGAGTCACATGGAGGAGTTGACTATAGAAGACAAGATCGCAAATTGGGAAGCAGTCTTATATGAAGCCCCCGCAGCTGTAGATTCCTGAACAGCATCTCCCAGCTCTTTGAGGAGATCTCTCTGGAGACGAGTGAAATGGGACAAATAATTCAGTGACCTAAGGGTAAAGGCCACAGAGGAAAACACTGGCTTCCCACACCTGTCCATCATACGGGACTCTCTGGTCGGTGGATGGACAGAAGAAGAAATGTCTGCTAATTCCTTCTTTGTTGCTGCCCCAACCACCACAGCATCAAACTGGAACACCCTTAGACAATAAATGCCTGTCCTCTGGTACCGTGTTAAATTTATTGGGCCTCCTTGGAACTGTTTCCATAGATTCTGGAGAGCTCCATGCCTTTCGACTGACCATCCCCAGTACCTGGTCGAAAAGAGACACCCAAGAAGTGGTGGGTCGGGAGCCAAAAGCTTCCAGGTACACAGACTGGTCTTCAGAAGGGGAAAAGGATTTCCAGCATGTCTGAAAATGAGACATCCTCTGAGGGGGGACAGCGAGGACCCTTCAGAGTCCTCCAAATCCGTGTCTGAAGTGAGAGACTCGGGTGAGTCTATATGCATCTTCTTGCAAGTCCTCTTCCGAGGGACCTCCTCAGAGGAGTACTCTGGGGAGGTTTCGGAAGAGGGGCGTTCGCCAGAAAGGGCATCCTGGGGCATTGGTTCACTACGCTTTGGATGGAGGGGTGGTGTGGAGGTAGACACCAGCCCCAAATGGGATGGAGCAGCTGAAGCTGAGGGTTGACTGGTTTGGGAGAACAGCACTCATCAACTCGAAGGCACCGCAATCCCGGCCTGAAAAAGTCTCCAGCTCCAAAGAGCCTGGATATGTCCCCGACACCAACAGCAATGGGTCAGAGGCTGATGTAGCAGCCGAAGTTACCTGCGCCGAAGCCCCAAGTGGGAGAGCGAGTCTTGGCTCCCAGTTCCCACAACAGAAGGTGGTATCGAAGAGATCGGAGCAGACGCACCCGGGAGACCAGTGGTTTTCAGGTCTGACTGCTCCACCACAATGACTTCCAAGCACTCCTGCTCCGAACTCGAATGAGTCGAAGGAGGAATCAATGACAAAGCAGGTTGGACAGTCAGCTCCATATCTATATGGGCTGGGCTCGATAAAATTTTTTGCCAAGGCCAAAGTCTTAAGTAATCTCTTCACCACCCTCTCCACATCATCATCCAAGAGGATCTTGGAGGATCGAGAGGAATGGGTGGATGAACGGTGACTACCTGTCACAGACTGGAGCAGAGGTATAAAGCATACCGGCTCCAAGGAGGGAGACCGGTTTCTTTTATGGCTCTGAGGATCACTGGAAAAACTGTAGGAGATTGTGTCTTGTCGGACCCGAGTGACTTTGGATCGGACAAACTTGTTTGTCATGACCTGTCGATGTTTCCAAGCTCGCAGCTGATGAAGATGCTTTTTTGGAGGACCTATCTGATTTGCCTGCCTGATCCCCTTCCATGGATGCCTCAAAGGGTGCTTTCAGTAACCCTCTCAGACTCAACTTACTTTTCTGCTCCTGCAGGACCCTAGAGCTAAAATCATGACAAATGGAACAAGAGACCTGCAGTACACTCAGCTAGTATGGCCATTGGTCAATGACATCTTTTAAGTGCAGGAAACACATTTTTTTGAATACTGAAGGTTTGGATTCTTTTGATGATTCCTTGGACATGTCTGAAGAACCACAGAGTAACTACCACAACGATTATTAACAGCCAAAATGATCGACAAAGGACAGTTTTTTTTTTATATATATCAGAAGGGAAAAGTACAGTTGTGTACACTTACCATAAATGTAGATGCTGGAGTGTATTCACTGTTGCAGTCATTACATTTGGGTAATCTGCTGGCAGGTTGCCCTCAGTCGGCCTGATTAACAAAGTCTTGGGTCCTGCATCAGTTGCTGTCCCTTCTTCCATGACGTCAGGTCATCAGGGGTATAAAACATGCAGCCGATGCCATTACTTCAGTTTTTCTTGCCCCAGATGTCAGGTGCCCCCCAAATAGGGAGCAAAAAAAAAAAAAAAAAAATATATATATATATATATATATATATATATATATATATATATATATATACAAAAAATATACCTCCAAAATTAAAGCAAACACACCAAAAAGGCTTTTGAGCATAGCAAAAGAAAGAAGAGGTATAGTAAGTGAAAAACAGGGGGCTGGCGGGTGGGTAACCAGGACTGCAACAGTGAATACACTCGAACATCTACATTTCTGGTAAGTGTATACAACTGTTCTTCGTGTTTCACTGTTGTAGTCATTACATTTGGCTAGAATCCCAAAGCTATGGTTGGGAGGATGGAATTTATACAGCATTAGGAGCAGCTATAAGGCCCTGCAGGACAGCAGTGACAAAGCCTGCTCTGGATTTAGAGAAGAGAGGCAAATGGTAATGTTTGGTGAACGTATGAACTGAGCTCCAGGTAGCAGATTCTAGAATGTCTCTGGTAGGAACCCCTCTGAGAAAAGCTGCAGAAGTAGATGCAGCCCTGGTGGAATGGGATCTGATACCCTTGGGGACAGGTTTACCATGGTGCATGTAGCAGAAACAAATACAATGACATCCATTTTGAAATAGTCTGCTTTGAAATAGCCCTTTCCGCTGCCCCTGCAGCAAATGCCACCAGTTGTTCTGATTTTCTTAAAGATTTTGTCCTGTTTAAGTAGAATCTTAGTTGTCTGTGCACATCCAATGAATGCAGAATTCTCTCGCCCTTGTTCTGTGGATTTGGGAAAAGGGTTGGCAGATGAATGGTCTGATTAAGAGCCACACTAGATTCAACTTTAGGCATAAAGGATGGATTGGTCCTGAGAGCCACCCTGTCCGGGTAAAAGATAATAAAAGGCTCCACTGCTATGAGAGCCTGTAGTTCTGAAATCCTTCTAGCTGAAGTGACTGCTAAATGAAAAACTGTCTTCCAAGAGAGAAATTTTAGGTCTGCAGTAGCAGCTGGTTCAAGAGGTTGGATGAGTTTTTCCAACACAAAACTGAGGTCATATGCAGGAGTTGGTGCTCTCCTGGGAGGTCTCATATTCTTGGCCCCTCTGCGGTACTGTTTTAGCAGGGGATGAGAAAAGAGGGGAGGCTCTGTGTTGTAATGAGCTGAAATGGCAGAGGCATGGATTTTTATGGAAGAAAAAGGATAGGCTCTTGTGAAGCATCTCAGTTAAATATTGCAAAATCTGAGGAATATTGGGCATTGCTGAGTTTATTCCTTGTGCTTGGTTCCAGGCACAGAATCTTTTCCATTTATCAGCATAAGATTTTCTAGTACTAGGCCTTCTAGCCTCCAAAATGACATCCATCACAGGTTTGCTAAGAGATGTAACTGGTAAAATCAGTTGATTAACCATGCTGCAAGATTCAGAGTTTGGAGCGGAGTGTGCAGAATTTGATAGTTGTGCTGAGACAGCAGATAAGGTGTTTGAGGAAGGTACCACTAAGGAAGGTGTGACATACAGCGGAGGAGCGGGTACCAGTGCTGGCGAGGCCAGTCTGGAGCAATCAGAATCATTTGAGGTTTTTCCTGTCTGACTTTCAGTAAGACCTTGGAGAGCAGAGGCATAGACTGATAGGTTTTTCCAGCTGAAGGATAAAGCATCCACTTTCCAAACTTTTTTGTGATGAATTCTTGTGCAGTATTTGCCCAACTGATAGTTTTGGGGTGAGGCAAAAAGATCTATCACTGGGCTCCCCCATTTGCGTGTCAACATGCTGAAGATTTGTGGATCCAGTTTCCATTCGTGTGGGTCCATAAGATTTCTGCTTAGTCTGCCAGAGTATTTTGCTTTCCTGGCAGGAATTGAGCTTGTAGATGTATTTGGTAAGTCATGGCCGTGTTCCACAAAGTCATGGCGAGTCTGCAAAGGGGGTAGGAATGGGTACCCCCCCTGCTTATTTATGTACCACATAACTGTGGTGTTGTCCATCTTTATCAGTAGTCGCCCTGGATGAAGATAGTCCTTGAAGGCTGTCGGGGCATTCTGTACAGCTAGCATCTCTTTCTGGTTGATATGCAGGTGCATTTGATTTGGGCTCCATTTGCCCTGAATGCATCTTCCTGCCAGATGCGCCCCCCCAAGCATAATCTGATGAGTCTGTAGTCAGGGTTTGGGTGGCAGGGGGTGGAATGAATGACCGTCCCTTGTTTTGGTGACAGGCCTCTGCCCACCATAGGAACTCTTGCTGCAGGCAAGGAATGATAGGAATCATTGTTTCCAGGCTGTGACAATATGCTTTTTAGGTACCATTGAAGTTTCCTCATATGCAGTCTTGCACATGGAATTAGTGGAATGCAGGAAGCCATGAACCCCAAGGCCTGCAGAATTTGTCTTGCAGATAGCTGGGTTTTTGTGGCCACTTGTTTGAAGTAAATCAATTGAATTTGTTTTTCTGGCGTAAAGTAAGCCATCTGGGCAGTTGTATTCAAGCTTGCACCCAGGAATGTAATTATTTGAGAGGGTACCAGTTGTGATTTCTTTTCGGTTATGGTGTACCCTAGGCAAGTAAGAAGCCTATTTACAAACGCCAGATGCTGTAGAAGTGTGTCCTTGTTTTCTGCCTGAATTAGGCAATTGTCCAGGTAAGGATAAATTTGAATGTTTCTTTGTCTGCAAAATGCAATTACTAGTGCCAGGCACTTTGTAAAGACCCCGGGTGAAGTAGATAAGCCAAAGGGCAGTGCAGAGAACTGGTAATGCAAACAGCCTTCTTTGAAGTGGAGGTATCTTCTGCAAGACTCCCTGATTGGGTATGTAGGTAACCTCTTAAGTCTAGAGTTACCAACCAGGCATCCTTGCGTAGCATAGGCAGTAACTGGTGTAGAATCAGCATCTTGAATTTTGGAATGTCCAGAAATGTATTTAGAATGGATAAGTCCAGAATTGGACACCAAGATTTATCTTTTCTGGGTACCAGGAAAAGTCTTGAATAAAAACCTTGTCCCTTTTCCTTTTCTGGTACTTGTTGAATAACCGCAGACTAAACCAAAGATACGCAGGGTAGACTAAGTGCATGGATCAAACCATTGTAACCAAAAGTCCAAAAAGAAATCCAGCACAAGGGAAAGATGAAAATTCTTAGAAGTTTATTGTGGCAAACCCCATAAATATAATATCTACAGCAAACCGGGTTTGGCTGAAAATTCAAGCCTTCTTCAGTGCAACAAAATGTATTCATTAGAGCAAACCCTGATTACTTGCTTATATACACACAGATTAGCCAGTAAGGTTTAATAGCTTAATTGGAGTGATTCATCAGTTAGCCAATTAATCCAAACCAAAAATTAGCTTAACTCATTCAGGCCTGGTTTAAACAGAGCACCTAGCCTGATTATCCAAGAAGATTCTTTATTATTTAATATATTGTGCCATCCAGCTTTGGATGTCCTATTCATTTGTATTTTGTCTATGATAGTACTATCATATGCACTGAAGAAGGCTTGAATTTTCAGGCGAAACCGGTTTGATGTAGATATTCTATTTATGGGGTTTTGCCACAATAAACTTCTAAGAATTTTCATCTTTCCCTTGTGCTGGATTTCTTTTTGGACTTGTTGAATAGCCCCCATGTTCATGAGGGACAAAACTTGTTTCTGGGCCTCTGCCCACTGATTTGGAGGCAGATCTGGCCATCCGTTTAGGATTGGCAACGTGTGGAAATGAAATCTGTATCCCTGGGATACTATACTTAAAACCCACTTGTCCTGGGTAATTAGATGTAAGTTTCCCCCCCCAAAGGGACTGCCAAAAGATAAGTGCTTGGAGATGGCAGAGGAAAGTCAATGAGATTGTTTACCGTAGGGAGGTGCCTTGTTACTTTCAGATTTGGAGGATGGAGGCACCCCATTGTTTTGTTCTGTAAGTTCCTTGTGACTGAAACCTGGAGCCTTTGGAGTGTCTGGGTTTGACCTGAGCGGCTCTGGTGGGTACTGGAAAGGACCAATTCTTAGTAGGCCAGTGCCTACTGAACCTGGGTAGCTGCACTTGTAGGAAATCTTTTACAGTTTGCACAGATTTAGCTTTATCTTCCAACTTTTTCAAAAAAACTTCTGCTTTATTACCAAATAAACTGCCCTATTGTAAAGGAGCATCCAACAATTTTGCTTTAACATGATCAGGCAGATTTTGCTCCTTGAGCCAAGCATGCCTTCTTATCACTGATCCAGTTACAGTGGCCCTGCAAGAGGCCTCCAAGGAATCAAAAACACATTGCAAATAAATCCTGCAACTCTATTTTCCACACAGTCAGAAATCAACATAATTTTCTGTTTAAGTAGGCCCATGACATGCTGCTGATATTTATGCATATGAAATTGACAGTTTAAAGCCCTGATTGCCAAAGTTGCAGACGTGTAAACCTTCTTACCCCATCTATCCAGTACCCAGAAGTCTCTATCTAAGGTACAGACATCTGCGGTTCAATACCTAAAGTGTCTCACGGCATACCGAGCTCCGAATGGGTCTCAGTAGAGGCCTGCGAATCAAAAGTAGTGGGCATCAGGGGCTGCAAAAGCACCTCACTGAGTACCGGCGAACCAGCAACTGGCTTAGGAGAAGCTTCGTCGTCGGTTTTGGACCTCAACGGTCTGTCTCTGTCTTTTTCTTTGCGTTTTTTTGTGTGCTCCGGTAGTCGGATTGCTAACAGACGGCAATTCTGGATAGTTAAATCTTGAGCCAAAATATTTAGATGCAAAAATATACCAACGCTTAATAGTGCGTGCGTTGATTAAACTTAGTACAAAACTGACAGCAAGGAACGTTGTGGTCAGGGCCTAGGCAAGGAATACACTACAAATGAAAATCCTTATGTGGTATTTGCTTCCCACAAGTAATGCAATTATTAACTTCTACTGACATCGGTAAGGAGCAAGAAAAAGTTTCCCCAACGGGGTACTTAGCTTTAGGTTGAAGACTTCGGTTCTGAAACTCGAAAACAAAAATTTCAGGAGTCAGCCGACTGGCACTTAGAAAGACTAATGAAAATGGCATCGGCTGCATGTTTTACACCCTGACGTCATGGAAGAAGGGACAGCAACCGACGCACGACCCAAGACTTTGTTAATCAGGCCGACTGAGGGCAAACTGCCAGTAGATTACCCAAATGTAATGACTGCAACAGTGAAACACGAAGAACATCAAGGGATGGAAGGAGGAATCTCTAAGTTAAATGACAACCCTTCCAACTGGGGAGATGCCTCTAACTTAAACGGCAAGCTCCCCTTGAAAAAGGGAAAGAAAAGGGGGTAAGAAGCCCTCTAACTAAAACTGGCTGAAGGGAAGAAGCGAATCCTCTAACTGAAATGGACTTGTGGGGAATTAGTAGGCCTGAGAGAAGGAAATGACAGCCTCAATAACAAACAGCAAAAAATAGGGCGATAGACAGGAAGTACCTAAACAGTTAGCAACCCCTAACTACAAGGAACACTACAATTAACAAAATACCAAGATTCTTGCAAAAAAAATAACAAGAAAAAGTACAACTTAGCCTGAGCCAGTTGCAGACAATCCTGAAGTTTCAAGCGGCAAACGATATCTCGGTAACTCTCGCTAGGTATGTTGGGATAGTGTCTAGCCTCGAGCCAGTGGCAGCTCTCAAGCTCTAGGATACGGCCAAGTATCGGCTCCAAACCCACCAAGCAAGAATGAAGGTGAGATATAGGGACAATATAACATCTTTCTTTTACATGGAAGGGGAGTTTGTTCCATAGCAGCAGCATCCTCTGTGAAATATACCTGCCCCTCCAAAGCGTTCAGTTGATGCTGAAGTAGAGGTTTAGATACCTAGACAGAGTATTTCTGATGCCATTTTACTAGCAGATGTGCAATAAATCCATTGGTAATGGGTCAGAGGTTGCCTTGCATGCCAGACACAAGTCAACTCTTAGCAGTCTGTAGGATATAGAGTACAGCGATAGGGCTTTGAATTTTGTTCATGTAGGACATGTTGTTTAGGCCTTGTACCCTTTTAGTAAGTGTCTTTGTGGGTGTTCCAGCCATTACGTGTGTCTGGACAGATGCATGCCAAAGGGAGCATTACATTCAATGACTGGCCTAATGCGGGCTGAGTAAAGGGGAACAGTAAAATATCTAGATCTAGACACAATCCCTTTGGTTATATGCTGTGCAATACAGAATACAACAGACACATGCTGTTCTAAAGTTAGGTCAATGTCCACACAAGTTCCCAAATCCTCAATAAATGTGTAAACTCTTAGGGGTGTATTGTCAATATGGTGCTTCCCTGAGGTGGATCACTTCCCAAAGGATATAATAATGCATTTTTTGGCATTTAGTTTCAGACCATGACTATGACACCAATTATTTATTTGAAACAAACCTTCCTTCAGGATGGCTAAGTCATTTGGAGATTTAATGACTGCTCTTAACTTGTAGTCATCTACAAACCTAGTCAGCCAGAGCCCTTAGGTATTGGCTTTTACTTCAGACAAGTAGATGCCAAACGAGAGGTCCCAGCTCAGAACCCTAGGGGAGTCCACTGGTCTCTATGTGGAGGTAGCTTCCCTTATTTTGACTACCTGCATCATATCTGTGAGCCAGCTGGTAATCCAGCAGGTGACAAAGGGGTTATTTCCAGTTTATTTAGCTTTTCTACTATACCTTAGTGGGGAATTCTGTCAATAGCTTTGGCCAGATCGAGATATGCAGTGTGTACCATTTTGCTTTCATTTTTTGCTTTGGTGACAATTTCAAAAAATCCTCCAGGTTGAGTAAGCATGACCTGCCCCTTGAGGAATCCAAATGGAGAACTGTCTAGTGTTTGGAGATTCCCTATGTCCTGAGTAATTCATTCCATGATAAAACTTTCTACGGCTTTGCATATGTGGCTACTTAGACTTATTCTCTGTGGAAGGTCCTCCCTTATGCAAGGGAACGACTGTTGCATCCTCCATTCACTTGGTACAAAACCTGTATGGAGGCTGAGACTGAACAGTGTTAGGATTGTGGTTAAATTGTGCTTCATGCTATTTAAGATGCATTCAGGGATACAGTCAGGACCAATCAATGCAGTATGTTTTGCTTTTGAAACTTTTTGGACTTGGGTCTTGTGTGATGGCTGGAAGTGAGCCAGTTTCAAGTATATCTTGAGGGTCAGATTGATGGGAGAGAAGGGTAAAATTAGAGCTAAATTTATTTACATTCTATAAATTTACTGGCCAGTAGGTTAGCTCTATCTTTATCTTCAGTGTAGGTAACATTGTTCACAATTACAAACGTAATTAAAAATGCCTTCTGATTTTCTTTGGCTTGGGTAGCTATTAGCCTCAAACTTGGCTTTGGTGGATTTTATAAAGCTCCCAAGTTGTTTATTTCAGTGAAAAGGGATCTACATTCTGGGAATTACTCTTCTTACTTTTGGTCAAAATTCTTTTCCATTTATTTTAAAACTTGTTGATATTACACTTCTACCATACGGGCTTGTTTCTGGGATCTGCCCTGCACTTGTTCCTACAAGGTACAGCTGTATCTATGCAGCTGTTTACATGCTGGTACAGTGTGTCGGTGTAATTTTCTGCATATTCACTGGAATTAACTGGATTTGGTGGAGATTTGAAGCTTGGCTGGAAGGGATCGTTGGTTTCAGTTTTATCTTTAAGGAGACTGCTTTAATCGTCAGACTTAACAAGTGAAGATTTATTTATTTTATATTTGTTAACCGGGGGAGTCTGTCTGGGCAAAAGGCCCTTTTTCAACAGATGCCCGGGGGAAAAGCTCTACAGAGAAAGACAAATTACAAATACATTTAGGTGTTTAACGTAAAAAAAAAAAAATACGCAAGGGATGGTGCAAGATGCTCCCATATTAGTAAGCATTGTCAGAGCAAGGTAAAATGGAGTCCTAAGGCAGGGTAATAAGTCAAGGGCTCTCCAGAGCAGCCCACCTGCGGCAACCCCCTACCCCCCCCCCCACACACACACACAGCAGACCCCTCCACAGCCATTCCAGTGTTCTACTACTGGGCCATTTCTTTCCAGTTACCATATCACAGCTCAGACTTGTCAGTGTGCATACTGCTTTCTTACTTATTTCTACAATGATTACAGATGTTGTTCTTCTTTCGGCATTTCCCGGTTAGGGGTCGCCATGGTGGAACTCCAGTCCGCTAATGATTGGCATTAGATTTTTACGGTGACGAGGTGCCAGCTTGATGCCAATCCTTCAACGAAGGGATGCCCATTTACGCACGTCTTTCGAACGCCACTCTACCGCGAGAAGGACATGCAGACTCCACACAGAAGGCACTCCAGCCGCGAATCGAACGGGAGAACCTCTTACTGTGAGGCGACAACACTACCGCTGCACCACCGCGGCTTCCTCTACAGACACTGAAATAAAATAGCATAAACACTGACAGCTACTTGCTAAGCAAACAAGACAATCTCAGAATGAAAAAAGTACAGTTGTGTACCTACCATAAATGTAGATGTTTGAGTGTATTCACTGTTGCAGTCATTACACTTGGGTTATCCTGCTGGCAGGCAACCCGCAGTCGGCCTGAATTCCAAAGTCCTGGTCTGGCGTCGGTTGCTGTTGCCTCTTCACTGACGTCAGTGCGCCAGGGGTATAAAAGATGCAGCCGACTCCATTTTCTTCAGTTTTTCTTGCCGCGTGGTGCCCGAAGCAAAAGCAGTTCGCAAGTGCCGGTCGGCCTACTCTTGAGATTTTCGAAATCGAATTTCAGATCCGAAGTCTTCAATAAAGCTAAGTACCCCGTTGGGGAAACTTTTTTCTTGCTCCAGACCGATGTCAGAAAAAGTTAACCATTGTATTTCTTGTGGGAAGCAAATACCTCATAAGGATTTCCACTCTTACTGTATTCCTTCCCTAAGCCCTGACCACGACCTTTGGAATTCACGCCGACTGCGGGTTGTCTGCCAGCAGGATAACCCAAGTGTAATGACTGCAACAGCGAAACACTATGAACATCTTAGCATGACCAGTAAAATTTCTCTGTCCTTGAAACTCACATTTAAACGGCATAAAACCCACATTCAAAGAAAATGCATCTGGTCAGTGCAGGATTACTTTTACCACCGAGTCTTTTTCAAACCATAGGCTCCCTGCACCCATTTTAGGGCCATGCATACATGTATGTGTTCTTTGACTCACCTTCTTGACTGTATTAAATTATATTCCTTGTATAATACAGCACCACTTGTTAGAATGTTTTAAATTTGTAGTTTTGAACACTCTTCTAGTAAGCAATAAAACAAAATGTATGAACCGATGACAAAACTACCCATTTCAGAAAATTTCAACCATGAAAGGCCACCGAAACTTGTGTCATTACAATCCACCAATATCACTCAATAAGCACAATCTCTACAGATGTAAAAGTGATCTGAATAATTCCACATTAAAGAGATTTGTTCATAGGTTCATAGGTTTATACTAGGCTAACTGCCCTAGGGCTTTATAAGCCTAGCCCAAAGTTATGTGGCTTACGCCGCCCCTTATGTTAGAAATACTGTGCCCATTAGTTTGTTTTGCCTCTGTCCAGTAGTGACACAGAGATGATTCCCGGGGTAAACCTACGATCTCCCATCCACCGGTCAAGATTTCTCTTGAAAAGAGCCAGCGAGGTGCTCTGCCTCACATGGACCGGGATTTTATTCCACAGCATGGGGAGTCTTTGGGTGATAAATCTATCCCTCCAGCACGTCCTATTTATATCCATGCTAAGGTTTAAGTCTCTTGCTCTAGTGGTTTTGGTGGATTTGGTTTTTTTTGAGGTGGAGCATGTCCATTGTAACTAATGAAAAGGTTGCTACTGGCAAACACTTTACATTTCAGCGTTTCATCTACAAATTCAGTGCCTACGGCCCTTTAAGAATTAAGTGCCTATGTAACATTAAAAAAATAGTAATCTGGTATTACTGCAATAGAATAACTGACAAAATGATATGAGGCATCTCATAGAAAGGAGGTCACACCCAGGAGTCTAGAACCTTATCTCCCCCTTAAAAAGGAACCAAATAATCAGCTATCAAAAGGGGACCGCAATACCAGCACTCATCTACATGGTGCGGGAGTAGAATCCACACCCTTCTGCACCAAAGATAATTATGCTACTAATACTGCTTTCTACAACACAAAACAGTGACTGCCATTTGCTAAACATGACAGTTAATTGCACACTGCAACACACTTAGCATGAGTAACGGTAAACTTCTCTTCCCTTAAAACTCAATTCCATGAAAATGTACAGAAATGCATAATTCCCTGAAAATGTATTGAAACCCAAAATCACAATTCCAACAGCAGTCTGGTAGTTGGTGTAGAGGATTCAGGCTCTTGTCTCTACTGAAATTCAAAATTACTTCAGCAGAAATCTGGACAAAGCTTAAAATAAGGGTTCATATTGTATGATCAAATGCAAGAAATAGCGAACAATCTATTATTGAACCCAAATGCAGGAAACCACAAAATTTCGAAGGAACGGATCAAAATTCGCTGATCCGTTCCTTCGATATTCTGTGGTTTCGTGCATTTGGGTTCGGCAAATGAGCGTTCGCTATTTTGAGTGTTAGCTCGTGTAATAGGAACCCTAAAATAATGGGTGAGGGGGACAAATGCCCAAAAATAGGAACAGATTTTAAGTACTGCTCTTATAGACTTAGAAAGTTGCTAGAACAACATGATTTGTCTTTACATGCATTTTCTGAAGAAGTCTGAATCTTGTGTCATTATTTAGTGACTTCAACCCTCTGTGAATTGTCAGAAAATCACAAATTGTATGAGGAACAGGCCAAAAATATGATACAAAAAATCTGGACAGCTGAGAGGTATGCATACCTCTCAAACTCTTAGTGCAAGAAATAAATGTCGATACAAAGGCCCAAAACTAGGGACAGATTTTAAATCTTGCTCTTTTTAATTTACAAAATTGATAGAATAACGGGATTTGTGTTAGCATGCATTTTGTGAAGGATATGAAGTCTGAAATTCATATGCCATTATTTAGAGACTCCAATCTTCTGTGAATTGCCAGAAAACCAAAAATTTTATAAAGAAATGGACAAAAATATGAGGCAAAAATCTGGTCAATTGAGGGGTATGTTAAAAACATGTACACACACACACACACACACACACACACACACACACACACACACACACACACACACACACACACACACACCAAAAAAAAGAGACTGTAAAACTTATTTAAACCATGTGCTGTCAATCCGCTTTAAAGATTAACACATCCAGCAATACCTTCCTTTATGTATACAATTTCAACTTTATGTGGAGTGATAAAAGATTTACATCAAAATTTCCAAATGATTAAATTCCAAAATAAAGATGATGCAATCTCAGTACAAGTTTCATGGATACAAACAGATAGTGCACTCAACTTTGGTGCTGGAAGACCAGAAGGCTATGCATGCAATTCCTACTGTAGCTGGTTCAATTAATGACACTGCAGTGTAGTATTAAAGAGTGATGCACTGCTGAGTATGACATAATTTGGATGAGATTTTAAACTGAAGTTCTATCTACCTGACTTAGTGGAAGCTTGGGTGGCTGTAAAAGATCTCATAGCACCTAATGAAAAGAGTAAGGGGAGTTCCCCAGTGCCCTGGCCACATTTAGTGGTATTAAATACTATCCTGGGTCTCCCCTGAAAAGAGGCCACTCAGCCAACAAGGATAAATAAAATAAAAAAAATCGTTTTTATTCTAGTAAAATTTGATCAACTCATTTGGTAAGCACAATCTCAATAGTTATCTTTTATACAACATTTATAGGTTCTTAACTATTTTATAGACTTTGGATAAATATGATCTGCTCACATCACCATTTATTTCAAGATGGCTTTGAATATTAAGAATGGATTTTTTTTCTAATTACATCTTACATTAAATAAGCGTTACATATTAAAAATGTCTACTGCTGTGGATTGTAAGGCAGTTTTCCATGTCCAGACAATATTTACCCATTAAACAGTCTGTGTGAAGCACTTCAGGCTCTCTAAACATTTGATTTCAAAAGTAAAGTTCAAATATCTATTTATTAGATTCACTCAACTCTTTTTGAAAGTTCAAACTATCAGTACATTCTGGTGAAATGTTACAAGGGATAATGTGAAACACCTTGTTTTTTTTCATCTCAATGTATTTTACATATAATAATTCTAAATGTTTTAACACACTTTATTTAAAAATAATATTTTGGATTGTTAGTGATCTTAAATAAATATTTCTTTAAAAGCTACTTCATATCATTATTTAAGATTTATATATATATATATATATATATATATATATATATATATATATCTATATAGTGCAGTGATGTTTTCCTTTATTAATCTTTTCTTGAATTTTTTCCAACTGGCTCAATAACCAGAATTTAACCATAAATCAATTACTAGTCAAGAAATCCTATTCCACAATCTTTCCATTATCTTACTAGATGTAATAAACCACAACACAAATGCGAGGAGATAGTTGTCCCCAGCGTTAAGGTAGAGGACTGACTACTTCCTTGTTATTTGTGAAAAATGAAAAGTAAAAACAATTAAAAGTTACACTATTAAGCAACTGTAATAAACAGTCCAAAACTTCAGATGTTATTTCCTCTTCTGTGAAGGTACTGAAGAAACTCATACAGGCTAAGACACTGGAATAACTCACCTTTAATTTATGATAAGTACTTTCGTCCACCAACAAGACTTCCATCAAATTAGCTTTTCAATAACCAAGCTATTCTAGGTTTGTAAAGGTGTGACACCAGGGAAATACTGCCAATCTAGCTATCTGTAATTTTGTAAATAATTTATATGTCACTTAAAAATATTAATATGCTTTATATAGAATTGTGATGCTGCCAGCACAGCTATTTGGAAATATGGAAATAATCATAGGTCATTTGTGAATATTAATATGATTCATATGCTTGTCATACAAATGTAAGAGAACTATATGTTATGTGTATATTAAACTACTGGTGCAGAACTGTCTGTAAAGTACTGAGCTAAAATGCAACCACAGTGTACCCTACTGAAAACCTATATACCTGTGCAAATGTATGTTTTAATAGTCGAAGCTGGAACATACAGAGTAAACTTGCAAAACTTAAATAAAATAAGTTGAAAAGTAAAGTGTTTTATGACTGTGTTATCTCCCAGTAAGCAGACACAATGTCTAGAGCTAGAGGTTTTCCCATTGTCTTGAAACAGAAATAATTACTAAGCTTCAAATGTAAAAGTGTTTAATTATTTTATGACTTCCAGTTCTGAGCAAACATCCGAGAGACATGTATTTTTCACACAGAAATGTTAAATCTTAAGTTTCTGTTAGCTTGGGAACTGAAGGCAGGTGAGAAAGAGTGATATCATCTGAGCTGACCCAGCAGTAATGTTGATTATTAATTTAACAACTCTCTCCAAGAAAGTCTGCGGATTTTGTATCTCGTCTTGGAGCTAGAAACATTCACTCAGCACTTCTGCCTGCATGTTGCGCTGCAAGTTATTTATGGCATAGTAACTTTTAGCTATAGATAGGACTATAGTAAAGATTAGTTTAGATGTTTCTATATTTATTTGAGACTGTCCTGCAATGTGGTTTTAAAATATCTCCTGTGCTTCTGAACTCTGTAGTCACTGTGCTGATTATTGTCTTGTTCTTTTATTTATTATTAAATACATATAAACCTTTTAATTGTTCAGAGATATTTAAGCTCTTAAAGTACTTGCATATGTATTTGGTGACACCGTACAGACCACTCCAATAGCCTTAGCCTTGGTCACACTTACCATTTGGATAATAGTAACATTACGCAGTAGGATTGGACACCCTTTGGTAAGGGCCTTATAGTAGCTGATAAGTAAGGGTGGCTGGTGGGCATAGCTTGTAAACCTGTGCCAACCTTTCCCAGGGGTGTGTGCGGGTGTGTTTGTATATTAATCAAATCTCAAAGTGTGTGTGTGTCAGCTACTTGGGCAGGGACACAAAGCACTGGTTAGACAGAGAGGGTGCTGGAGGTCTTGGCTTGACCACTCGACTGAGATCTTAACCCTATAGCTATGCCAGTGGGAAATCTTATTGGGTATCTGAAGAAGGAATCAGTCCCAGAGTGACTGTGATCTCTGTGTGCTCTTAAGGGAAATTGTACTTTACTGTGTGTGTGCTTGTCATCCTCCCATTGTGTAAATCCCTCATTGGTGCTAGTAGTGAGGATTGAGGCTCCTTGATTAATGGACCAGTGCAGGAGTGTCACAAGGAGTATCATAACAACTTGCCATTAAATTGTTTAATGCGTTACTTAGGAGGAACTAAAGAAGCCGTCTAAATAAAGAACACTTTGTTTGTATGTATATATATATATATATATATATATATATATATATATATATATATATATATACACACACACACACACACACACATATATATACACACACACATACATAATATATATATATATATATATTATATTTTATATATATATATATATATATATATATATATATATATATATATATATATACATATATATACATATACACACACACATACACACATACCTACCTACATCGCGGTGGTGCAGCAGTTAGCATTGTAGCTTCATAGCAAGATGTTCTCCCGTTTGATTCTCGGCTGGAGCGCCTTTCGTGTGGAGTCTGCATGTCCTCTCCGCGGTCGAGTAACGTTAATAGACATGCAGGTAGGTTCGAGCATGAATGGGCATGCCTTCGTTGAAGGTTGGGCTTCGGGCTGGCAACTCGGCACCGTAAAAATCCGCTGCCAATCATGAGCGGACCGGAGTTATGCTGTGGTGACCCCTAACTGGGAAAAGCCGAAAGTCACACACACACTAGGCTGGACAAGCAGAAGGTTACTGTTTGCTGCCTGTCGGGAGCCAGAATCCACAACAACACAAGCACTCAGGTCACTCCAGAACAAGTACAAATACGACTCTGTCATTGTTCATGTTGGTGTGAATGACCTGAGACGTACCTCTCTGGACTACATGAAAACAGACATGGAAGAGCTCTCTGATCATGTAGCCCAGGCTGGTATGACCCTGACCAGCATCCTGCCTTCGCCAAAAATGATACCTCAGTATAAAGAACAAATTATCAATTTCAACAATTGACTAAGCTTCTGGTGTCATTCAAAGGGGATCCAGTGTCTGTCAGCCTGGGACGACATGCTCGACAAGCCACCTTCCTTCACAAGATATGGCTTGCACCTGTCACCCCTAGGCTTTCGAATACTGGCCAGGGCTCTTTCTGCCCCCATAGTGCTTTTTTAGGCAAGGCTCAAAAGTCAAACCCACCTCCGTAAACAGCACAATTAACAAAAAACTGAGGGTCATGCTACTCAATGCCAGGAGTTTAAATCTCAAAATGCACGCGCTCAAAGCACTCCTCAGTATGGAAAAAGTATAGTTTTGTACCTACCATAAATGTAGATGTTCGAGAGTAGACACTGCTGCAGTCATTCCATTTGGGTTATCCTGCCGTCAGGCAGTCCCGCAGTCGGCCAGAGTTCCAAAGTCTTGGTCCGGCGTTGGTTGCTGTCGCCTCCTCCCTGACGTCAGTGCGACATGGGTATAGAAGATGCAGCCGACGCCATTTTTTTCAGTTTTTCTTGCCCCAGATGTTAGGTGCCTCTAAATATGTAGGCAATTCCAATTGCTAATAAAACATACATAAGAAAAGCAAAAAACAACTTACAACTACCAGCAAATACTCCCCATAGGTAGTAAGGGTAGAAGACATAGGTACGTACCAGCCAGTAAGAGGGGAAGGAGGGAGGGTAACCTGCACTGCAGCAGTGTCTACACTCGAACATCTACATTTATGGTAGGTACAAAACTGTACTATGTTCATCGTGTTACACTGCTGCAGTCATTACACTTGGGTAGAATCCCAAAGCTGAGGAAGGATGGCTGGTCCTATAAGGCATTAGGGGTGGCTAAAAGGCCCTGCAGCACTGCAGTGGCGAAGCCAGCTCTGGATTTAGAGTACAGAGGCAGATGGTAATGCTTGGTGAAGGTGTGTACAGAACTCCAAGTTGCTGCTTCCAAAATATCCTTGGTAGGCAGTTGAAGTGGCTGTTGCTCTGGTGGAGTGAGATCTAATGGTGCTAGGTACAGGTTTTCCATGGCATGTGTAGCAGAAACGTATACAATGTCCTATCCATTTTGAAATAGTCTGGTTTGAAATGGCTTTTCCCTGTGCTCCTGCAGCATATGCTACCAATAATTGCTCAGATTTTCTGAAAGCTTTGGTTTTGTCCAAGTAGAAGCGTAACTGCCTGTGAATGTCCAAAGAGTGCAGTAGTCTCTCCCCTTTATTCTGCGGTTTAGGATAAAAAGTTGGCAGGTGAATAGTTTGGTTTAGAGCCACACTGGATACCACTTTTGGCATAAAAGTAGGGATAGTTCGTAAAGAAACCCTGTCCTGGCGGAAAATGAGGAAAGGTTCCACTGCCATTAGAGCCTGTAATTCTGAAACTCTTTGTGCTGATGTTATTGCCAGGAGCAGAGCAGTTTTCCAAGAGATATATTTTAATTCTGCTGTGTTAGCTGGCTCAAAAGGAGGTAAAGTTAGCGTCTCCAAAACAAAGTTGAGGTCCCAAGTTGGAGTAGGGGCTCTGTGGGGCGGTCTTATGTTTTTAGCCCCTCTGAGTTACTGTTTTAACAGAGGATTAGAGAACATTGGTGGATCCGTGTTGTAATGAGCAGAGATAGCAGAGGCGTGGATCTTGATGGATGAGAAGGAGAGTCCTTTGTCCAGCATCTCAGTTAAGTATTGTAGTATCTGAGGAATGTTTAAGTACAAGATGGTCAAGGCTGTGAACTTGGTTCCAGGCACAGAATCTCTACAATTTATCCAAATAGGCTTTCCTGGTAACTAGGCCTTCTGGCCTCCAGAATGACATCCATAACAGCTTTGAAGAGAGGCATTGCTTGCTTGACTAAGGAATCTTCCATGCAGCTAGGTTTAAGGTCTTTAGCTGGCTGTGTAGTATTTATTTGTTTGTTGTGCAGTAGATGTGGGATTTGAGGCAAAATCCAGGGTGGTTCTTGTGCTAAGCTCCTTAAGACTGGGTACTAGTGCTGGTGTGGCCAGTCTGGTGCAATCAGGATCATCTTTGGCTCTTCCTGCCTGGATTTTATAAGTACCTTTGGCAGGAGAGGTAGTGGTGGGAAAGCGTATACTTGTAGGTTCTTCCAGCTGAATGAGAGGGCATCAACTTTCCATGCTTGTGGATGGTAACTCCTTGTGCAGAATTTTTGTAGCTGGCAGTTTATTGGGGATGCAAACAGATCTATGTCCGGTCTCCGCCATTTCTGTGTTATCATTCTGAATATTAATGGATTCAACTCCCATTCATGGGGATCCATGATGTTTCTGCTCAAGTTGTCTGCCAGTGTGTTTTTCTCTCCTGGCAGGAATTGCACTTGCAGATGAACTTGAAGGTTTATAGCTGTGTTCCAGAAGGTCATAGCTTGTCTGCATAGGGGATAGGAGTGAGTGCCCCCTTTCTTGTTTATGTACTACATAACTGTGGTGTTGTCTGTCTTTAGTAGTAGTTGTCCTGGATGCAGCAGGTCCTTGAAAGCTATAATCGCATTTTGTACAGCTAGCATCTCTTTTTGATTGATGTGAAGATGCCTTTTTTCTGCGGTCCACGTGCCCTGAATACATTTGCCTGCCATGTGTGCTCCCCAGGCGTAATCCGATGCATCTGTTGTGTTTGCCTGGCTGTACTTTGCGTAAAAGGCTGTCCCTTGAGGTGACAAGCTTGAGCCCACCACAAACTCCTGTTGAAGGCAAGGGATCAGTGGTATAACGGTTTCCAAACTTTGACAGTGTTGAGACCATACATTCTTTAGGTACCATTGTAGTTTCCTCACATGCAGTCTGGCATATGGAATTAGTAGTATGCAGGATGCCATGTAACCCAAGGCCTGCAGAATTTTTCGTGCAGGGAGCTGGGTCTTTGTTGCCATCAATTGAAAATATTGAGTCGGTTGTCCTTGTTTATCTGGCGTGACATAAGCCATCTGGGCCGTTGTGTTCAAGCTGGCACCCAGGAATATAATCTCTTGTGAGGGCACTACTTTTGATTTCATTTCGTTTACTGTGTACCCCAGGCAACTTAACTTTTTTACAAACGCCAGATGCTTTAGAAGAGTGTCCTTGCTCTCTGCTTGAATCAGACAGTCGTCCAGGTACGGATAAATTTGAATTCCTTTCTGTCTGCAAAATGCAATTACTGGTGCCAGGCACTTTATGAAGACCCTGGGCGGAGTAGATAAGCCAAAGGGCAGTGCATTGAACCAGTTATGAATCTGAGGTATCTTCTGTGGTTTTGTCTGATAGGGATATGCCGGTATGCCTCTTTGAGGTCCAAAGTCACGAGCCAAGCTTTCTTGCCCAGCATGGGAAGAAGCTGCTGTAATGTTAACATTTTGAATTTCGGAACATCCAGTTAAGTGTTTAGAGATTAAACACAATTAACAACAGAAGCAAACTGTGCGAACGTCACTTGAACGTCACTGAAATCAACTTTAATAACCGTATTAAAGTTGATTTCAGTGACGTTCAAGTGACGTTTGCACAGTTTGCTTCTGTTGTTAATTGTGTTTAATTTGTCGGCCTTTTTTTTACAAGTGTTTAGAGATGAAAGATCCAGAATGGGCCTCCAGGCTTTGTCCTTTCTGGGTACCAGAAAAAGTCTCGAGTAAAATCCTTGTCCTTGCTCCTGTGATGGTACTTTTTGAATAGCTCTCATATCCATGAGTGCTATAATTTGTTTTTGAGCCTCTGCCCATTGATTTGGTGGTAGATTTGGCATTCCTTTTAACCTTGGCGGAGTGTGAAATTTGAACCTGTAACCTTGAAATACAATGTTGAGAACCCATTTGTCTTTGGTGATCATTTGCCAGTTGTGGTAGAAGAGTGCCAGTTTTCCTCCCAAGGAGGCTGCCAAGATGAATCTGTTTGGCAGCTGTAGTGGGAAGTCATTGGAGCTGCTTTTTATATGGTTGTGGCCAGTCTTCCCTTTCTTTCTGGCCAGACGCAACCCATTGTCGAGGCCTGTAAGAACCTTGTGTTTGACCTCTACCTCTTGGACGTCTCTATCTTCCCCTTTGAGGTCTGTCTGTAATTTTAAAGGACCAATTCTTAGTTGGCCAGTTTCTGCTAAATCTAGGAGGCTGAACCTGTAAGAAATCCTTCACCATTTGCATAGATTTTGCTTTGTCCTCCATCTTCTTTAATACCTCTTCTGCCTTAACTCCAAATAACACATCCTGCTGCAAAGGTGCATCCAATAATTTTGCTTTAACATGATCTGGTAACGTATGTTCTTTTAACCAAGCATGTCTTCTAATAACAGAGCCTGCTCTGCAGGAGGCCTCTAGAGACTCAAAACCACATTACAAAGTATGCTTTCCCACTTGTTCAGCTGCATGCAATAAATCCTGCATTTCTTTAAAATTAGGAGGATCTGATTCTGGAAGCATTTTTTGTTTTAACTGAGACAGTAAAAATTGTTGATATTTTAGCATGTGAAACTGGCAATTTAAGGCTCACATTGCTAAAGTTGCAGACGTATATACTTTCTTTCCCCATCTGTCTAATGCTCTGGAATCTCTGTCAGAGGGAACTGGATTCTTGGCTGATAAGGCCTTAACTCCTTTGGGTCCCTGAGAAATAGTTTCAGGGTCAGCGACAGGGCTTTTATACAGAAATTTGTGTGAGTCAGGGACTCTCCAGTATCTGTCAGGTTTAACAGGGGCTGGAGGTAAGGAATCAGGATTTAAGCTGGAGTCAATATACACATCATCGACAGTATCTAACACTGGCGGAATAGCAGGGGGGTCTCTGTTGAGGTAATAAAAGGAAGTCTCTTAGCCTTTTCTTCGATTCTGAGTTATCCTGGCCTTCCCAGTGGAAATGCTCCCTCATGGTATGCAGGGTTTCCCCAAAGGAGTAGTCCTCAGGCGGTGAGGCTGATGGAATTGATTCCTCAGCATCAGAATCCTCATAAGGGGTAAAAGAGCATCCTAAGTCTGAGGATGAATCAGAAGAGATAGACACCTGGTCGGATGAGTCAGTCTGCATCCTGTCTAGGCCTTTTATCAGGAGGGGGATGGGACCCCCTGATCAGAGTAATTAGGTCTTCGGCCATTTTGAGCATTTGTTTCTTAGGCATGGAGGCCTGTCCTGGAGAATACTGAATTTATTTCTTTGACTTTAAAGGAGGCTTAAACTTAGCTGAGGGTTTAATGCTCAACACCTTATTTAAGATAGAGGTGGTAAGTTTCACAGCCCCCACGCTAAAAGATAATGCTGCCCAAGATGCAGAAACCTTAACAAATGCACTCTATGAGTACAGTACAGTTGTGTACACTTACCATAAATATCAGTCTTTCTTGCCACGCGGTGCCCGAAGCAGAAGCAGTTTGCAAGTGCCGGTCAGTCGACTCCTGAGATTATCGTGTTCGAATTTCAGATCCGAAGTCTTCAATAAAGCTAAGTACCCTGTTGGGTAAACTTTTTTCATGCTCCAGACCGATGTCAGAAAAATTAAACAATTGTATTTCTTGTGGAAAGCAAATACCTCATAAGGACTTTCATTCTTACTGTATTCCTTGCCTAGGCCCTGATCACAACGTTTCCGGTTGTCGGTTTTGTGCTAGATTTAACCAACGCACTATTAAGCGTCGGTATGATTTTGCATTAAACTATTTTGGACGCCGGTTTAATTATCCAGAAATGTCGTCGGATAGCCATTCGACTACTGGAGTTCACAAAAAATGCAAAGAAAAGGAGAGAGAGAGAAACAACAGAGGCCCAAAACTGACGACAAAGCTTCTCCTAAGCCAGTCGCTGGTTCGCCGGTTCTCAGTGAGGCGCTTTCGCAGCCCCTGTCGCCCGTTAGAGTCACAGGCCGCTACAGACTCCAATGTGGAGTCGGCCATGCCGCTGCAAACTCAAGGTATTGGAACCTTGGATACTATTCCCTCAGATGGGTCCGGAGCCGCTGAGCAAGCACCGGCTTCTAGGGGTGTATTCAGACCTAAACATCTTTACATTAAACCGACTTCAGCTTCAAAGGCAAAGACTAAAGCACCTTCTAAAGCAGAGAAACAAAACTCAAGAGCCACGTGGACAGGCCTCTATGCTCAAAATGGCCGAAGACTTGATTACCTTGATCAGGGGTTCCCATCCCCCCCTCCTGATAACAGGCCTAGGCAAGAGACCAACTATGAATCTAAAGATCAGGTTTCTATTTTTTCTGATTCCTCTTCTGATCAGGAATATCCTCTTCCCACCTACGAGGATTCTGATGCTGAAGAATCTATACCTTCAGCTTCTCCTCCTGAGGACTATTCTTTTGGGGAAACCTTGCATACCATGAAGGATGATTTCCACTGGGAGAGCAAAGATTTTTCAGAATCTAAAAAGAGGCTCAGGGATCTCCTTTTACTAACTCAACACAGGCCTCTAGCCATTACACTTGTGTTAGACATTGTAGATGATGTGTTTTCGGAGTCTAGTCTTACCCCTGACTCCTTACCTCCAGCTCCTGTTAAGCCTGACAGATATTACAGGGTCCCCGACTCTCATAAATTCCTTTTTATAAACCCTGCTGCAGACCCAGAAACTATTTCACAGGGTCCCAAAGGAGTTAAGGCTTCTGCTGCAAAAAACCCTACCCCCTCTGACAGAGATTCTAGAGCAGTGGATAGATGGGGAAAAAAGGTTTACACATCTGCTACCTTGGCTATAAAGGCCTCAAACTGTCAGTTTCATATGCTTAAATACCAGCAACATGTCATGGCATTGCTTAAACAGAAAATGTTGTTAATCACTGAATGTGCAGAAAACAAGCAAATGCAGGATTTATTGCATGCAGCTGAACAAGTTGGAAAGCATACTTTGCAATGTTGTTTTGATTCTTTGGAGGCCTCCTGCAGGGCCGCAGTTATGACTTCTGTACTTAGGAGGCATGCTTGGTTAAAGGAACAAAATCTACCTGATCATGTCAAAGTTAAATTATTAGATGCACCTTTACAGCATGATACTTTGTTTGGTGTTAAGGCAGAAGATGTGTTAAAGAAAATGGAGGACAAAGCTAAATCTATGCAAACTGTCAAAGATTGTTTACAAGTACAGCCACCTAGGTTTAGTAGACATTGGCCTACAAAGAATCGGTCCTTTCCTGTGTCAGACAGACCTCAAAGGGGCAGATCCAGACGCCCTAGAGGCAGATCCCAGGCGCAAGGTTCATACAGGTCAAAGCAATGGGGTGCTTCTACCTCCAAAGTTGGAGAAGACAAATCACAACCATAGAAGAAACAGTCCAAATGACTTCCCCCTGCCTACACCAAGCACTTATCTCCTGGCAGCGCCCTTAGGGGACAATTAGCACTTTTTTCTCAAAACTGGCACATTATAACCCAGGACAAGTGGGTTCTAAATACAGTGTCACAAGGCTACAAGTTCCATTTCCATACCCTGCCAAAGGCAAACGGCTGGCCAAATCTGCCAAAACATCAATGGGCAGAGGCACAAAAAAACAAGTCTCATCCCTCATGGACATGGGGGCCTTTCAACAAGTACCAGAGCAAG
>NC_056741.1:768273485-768291790 GCF_019279795.1 Protopterus annectens | reverse complement strand
GCGGGGGTGAGTTTTCTATAATACCCGAAAGGGAGGAATGGTGTTGAACGCCTTGGCGAGATCAAGGTAGGCTGTGTGAACCACCTTTCCCCTCGTCTATGGCCTAGGTGACTGTCTCGAAGAAGTCAACCAGGTTTAGTAAGCATGATCTGCCCTTAACAAAGCCAAAATGGGTCAGGTCAAGTGTTTGGAGGTTCCCAATGTCTTTGTTGATGAGTTCCATGATGATGCGCTCCATAGCCTTGCAGACCAGGCTAGTCAGGCTTATGGGGTGATAGTTACCAGGGTCAGTTGCGACCCCTCCTTTGTGGAGCGGAATAACCATTGCTGTGCATCATTCTATGGACACGATGCCTGTAGAGAGGCTGAGGTTGAACAGCATGTTTAGGTAGGGGGTTAGTTCGTTCTGTAGTTCGTGCAAGATGCAGATTGGGATAAAATCTGGCCTCATTGATGCTGTGTTTTTGGCATTTGAAAGGGCTGTTTTCACCTGTGCTTCTGTGATTTCCGGGACACTACACATTTCCGGTATTCTTGTGGGCCCTTTTGAAGGTGAGAGGGAGGTGAAGTCTGCACTGAATCTATCTGCCAGTATGTTGGCAATATCAGTAGGTTCAGTATATTTTGTGCTATTTTCCACTATTTCAGAGCATATCTGCGAGTTGCCACTTAGATTCTTGACATAGCTAAAGAAGTCTTTGTGGTTATCTTTCGAATCCTTGGCTATTTTTCTTTCTATGTTAGTCTTGGATGATTTTATGAGGGACCTTAGTTTCTTACTGATACTGATCAGGGATGTCTTTCCTTCTTTTGTTTGCTTTTTTTCTGAACTAGTTTCCTCCTTTTGTTGTATAGCCTGTTTATGGCAGGGATCCACCAGACTGGTTTCCTTCTCTAAGGGGAGTGAGTCTTGGTTTTGCTTGGGATGGCATGATCCATGCATCCTTGTAGGTGCTCATAGAGTGCAATTGTAAAGGATTCTGCATCTTGGGCAGTGTTATCCTTGAAGCTGGCTGGAACTTACCACCTCTGCCTTAAGTAAGGTGAAGTTTGCTTTAGAAAAGTTTTTCACTGTGGTTTCCTTGGTTGGGGGTGGTGGTGGGGTGTGGACACCCAGGGTGATTAGTTTATGGTCTGATCTAACCAGTGATGGGTTGACCTCTGGTACGGAGCACCTGTCGCCCATGTTGGTGATGACCAGGTCCAATATGTTGTGGCCACTGGTAGGGGAGTTTATCAGTTGATCCAGGGCATTTAAATTGATAAATTCAAGGAAGTGCTGAGCCTGGGAGTTTGTACTCAAGTAGTTTTCCCAGTTAATGGTAGGTAATTGAAATCTCCCGATATCACTGTGTTAGGTAGGACCTTCATGTTTTCCAGTGTCTCCAGAAAGGCAGATTGTTGGCCTGTGTTATGGAGGGTGATCTGTAGCAGGCCACAATTTGCATTGCAGATTTGCCCCATATTAATTGCACATGGATGATCTCAGAGGTATAGGTTCATAGGTTCATACTAGGCTATCTGCCCAAGGGCATTTATAAGCCTAGCCCAGAGTTTTGTGGCTTTCACCACCCCTTTAGTTTGAAGAAAACTATGCCCATTATTTTGCTGTGCCTCTGTCTAGCAGTGACACTGAGGTAATCCCTGGGGTATATCTGTGATCTCCCATCCATTGGTCAAGATTTCTCTTGAACAAGGCCAGCGAGGTGCTCTGCCTCACATGTACCAGGATTTTGTTCCACAGCATAGGGAGTCTCTGGGTGATTAATCTGTCCCTCCAGCACGTCCTATTAATAACTGTGTCAAGGTTTAAGTCTCCCGCCCTTGTAGTTCTGAGGGATCTAGATTTTTTGAGGTGAAGCATGTTCATCAAATCTGGGTTTGACATGGCCTTGTATGTCAGGCACAGGTCACCTCTGAGCAAGCGTGCGACTGAATAGAGCTGGAGTTCTTTCAGTCGGGCAGCATAAGACATATTTTTGAGACCCTTTATCCTTTTGGTGAGGAACTTTTGGGGCCTTTCCAGCTGCTGCAGGTGTCGGGTCAGATACATTCCGAATGGGGCATTGTACTCAATCATTTGTCTGATGAGTGATGAGTACAGGGGGACGATGACCTCCCTTGATCTAGATGTGAATCCCTTCATGATCAGGTGGGTAATGTAGAAGGTCTTCCTAACTACTTTAGCAACGTGAGTGTCAAACGAAAGGTTACTGTCAACCTGGGTCCCCAGATCCCTGATAACGTCTTCTGTGCTCAGTGGATTGCCACCTATATGGTAGCTAGGGGTAACCTTATTTTTCCCGAAGGGTATGACTATGCATTTCTTGGCGTTTAACTTTAGGCCATGGCTCTGGCACCAGTTATCCGTTTCTGTGAGACCCTTCTGAAGGATATCTATGTCAGAAGTGTTTTCGACTATGGCGCCCACTTTGCAGTCATCTGCAAACTTTGTCAGCCATAACCCTCCTGTGTTTGCTTGTACTTCAGAAAAGTAGATGCCGAACAAGAGTGGGCCCAGGACTGAGCCCTGTGGGACACCACTTGTGACAGGCTTTGAGTCTGACATGGCGCCAGCAACTCTGACCCTGTGGGTTCTGTCACTTAGCCAGTTTGCAACCCATCTTGTGATGTATGGGTTTACATTTAAGCTGATGAGTTTTTCAATGATACCTGAGTGGGTATTGTGTCGAAAGCCTTTGCCAGGTCGAGGTAGGCTGTATGGACTGCCTTTCCCTCATCAATGGCCTTGGTGACTGTTTCGAAAAAGTCAACCAAGTTTAAAAGGCATGATCTGCCTTTGACAAAGCCAAACTGGGTTGGATCCAAGGTCTGCAAGTTCCCTATGTCTTTATTTATGAGTTCCATTATGATCCTCTCCATGGCTTTGCAGATCAGGCTTGTCAAGCTGATGGAACGGTAATTTCCAGGGTCGGTGGAGGCACCGCCTTTGTGAAGTGGGACCACAGTTGCCGTGCGCCACCCTTGGGTAATATCCTGAGGTGAGGCTAAGATTAAACAGCTGTCCTAACTGCGGGTTTAATTCCTCATTGAGTTCGTGGAGCACACAGCCGGGACACCATCCGTCCCATGGATGCTGTGTTTTTCGCCTTGGAGAGAGCAGTTCTCACCTGGGCGTTAGAGATGTTTGGGGGGCTACAATCCTCTGGTATAGATATCTCTCCTTTGGGAGAGTTTGCACTGAACCTGTCAGCCAGTATGTTGGCAATGTCTGTAGGTTCAGTAATTTTTACATCATTTTGAACTAATTCTGAGCATATCTGGGAGTTTCCTCCCAGGTTTCTAACATAGCTAAAGAAGGCCTTATGATTGTTTTTTGAGTCCTTAGCGATTTTTCTCTCAAAATTTGCCTTGGATGATTTTATGAGAGCTCTCAGCTTTTTACTTATAATGATCAAAGGTGTCTTACCTTTTAAGGATTTTGCTCTATCTTGTAGTAGCTTCCTCCTTTTTTTGTAGAGCTTGTTCATGGCTGGGGTCCACCAGACTGGACGCTTGCCTTTGGTACAAAGAGTCTTTGTTTTGTTTGGGATTGCCTGATCCATGCAGTCCTGTAGGTGCTGGTAGAAGGCATTTGTAAGTGATTCAGTGGCTTGAGTAATGTTTACCGCCCTGGGGCCTTAAAGGAGACCACACTAGTCTTTAGAAGTGTGAAGTCGGCTTTTGAGAAGTTCTTCACTGTGGTCTTTTTTATTTCAGGTGGGGGCGGGATGAGGACCTCCAGTGAGATTAATTTATGATCTGATCTCACCAGTGAGGGATGTACTTCCGGTGTTGAACATTGTGATCCCATGTTCATGATGATGAGATCAAGTATGTTTTCACCTCTTGTGGGGATGGTGACTAGTTGTTCCATGGCATTTGAGTTTATGAACCCAGGAACCTTGGGCTAGAGTGTTTGGGCTTGAGTAGTGATCCCAGTCTATATTAGGGTAGTTGAAGTCACCTAGTATGATGGTGTTTGAGATACATTTATCCCTCCAGTGTTTTCAGGAAAACTATGTGAGGTTCCTGAGTTTGAGAGGGTGGCCTGTAACATGCTACAAATTGCAGAGCAGTCTTGCTTATGGTTAATTGCACCTGGATGGTCTCCGATGCATCGTGCGTTGCCACCAACCTTGAGGTGTGGGTGTCCTTGATGAATATGGACACCCCCCTCCTTTCTTGGTGTTGTCCGGATTTTGGGGCCGGAACGCATGATATGAGCTAAAACCTGATAGTACTGGGGTGCTCTCAGGAGCCTTGAACCAGGTTTCAGTCACAGCACAAACATCGATGTTCTCCATACTGAGAAGGGCCTGAAAAGCGTGCATCTTGAGGTTGAGACTTCTGGCATTGAGCAGCATTACCCTTAGTTTTTTCCTTTTTGTGTTCTAGGGTGGTAGGTTTAGAATTTGAGCCTTGCCTAAAAAGGCACTATGGGGTGGCAAGAGCCTTTGCCAATATCCGGAAGCCCAGGGTGACAGGTGCAAGCCGCCTCATGCGAAGCAGCGTGGCTTGTCCAGCATGTCATCCCAGGTAGACAGACATTGGATCCCCTTTGAATGACACTCAGAGTTTAAGCCAATTATTAAAGCTGATCATCTTATCTCTGTATTGTGGCATCATTCTTGGTGAAGGTAGGATACTGCTCAAGGTCAGGGTCATACCTGCCTGGGCTACATAATCAGAGAGCTCCTCAATGTCTCTTTTCATGTAGTCCAAGGAGGTACGCCTCAGGTCGCTTACACCAGCGTGGACAATGACTGAGTCAGACTTGTACCTGCTGTTGAGAGACCTGAGTGCTTGCTTATGGTGGATTCTAGCCCGACAGGCAGCTTACTGTGACCTTCTCCTTACTCAGTCTGGTGAGCGGGACGTCAGTGTGTCTGACTATGGAGTCACCAATGACGAGTGTGTCTGGCATTGTGTTTGGCCTTAAGGGCTGTGACTGTTTGGCACACTGACTGTGTGGTCTATGTGTTGCATGTGTTGTGTCCTGAGGTGGTAGTTGTTTGGGTGTCTGCTTTGGGGGCCTCTGCTGTTTTGGTAGATTTTTGATCAGAGCCTCTGAGTATGTCTTTGTGTGTTTATGTGTATGATTTGAAGTTGTGATAGTACTATGTGAGACTGGGTATGTGGTGTGTGTGGTTACCTTCTCCTCCTGTCTGGTCTTGCCAGTCCTATGTTGAGAGAGCTCAGCCTCCAGTTTGGCTGTATAGTTGCATCTCTCGCATGTATTTGTGTTTTGTGGGAGAAGGAGGGGGTTGTCTGTGTACATGAGGCCATTGTAACATTGCTTCAATATTCCCAGGTTCACCAGTTGAGCAGGAGAGGACACTAGCAAATGATCCCTCGACATGCTAGAAGGAATAGACAAAAAAACTTAAAAAAAGACTCCGGGGGATGTGGGTGATCGAGAAAGGGGTTTTAGGCTGGTGGGGTACTATCTATAATAAAAGTGCTATATCAAGGTGAAAAGTACTGTAGGAGCAAGTGCTAGGCTTTACAGATAGAGAATAATCTACTTGGAAATCAAGTAGAGATGAACTTTTTAGTTATAGGATATGCTGGTTAGATCAGTAGTACTGTAGGAGCAAGTGCTAGGCTTTACAGATAGAGAATAATCTACTTGGGAATCAAGTAGAGATGAACTTTTTAGTTATAGGATACGCTGGTTAGATCAGTAGTACAGTTCAAGGAGGGTTGTTTTAAGGGAAAATTTGAAGAGTGGACTTTAGGTAGCCCGAATAGTTTAACCCTGATTAACCGCTGCTGCTCTTGTGTGCTACAGTGGCAACTCCGTGCTAAATCGCGCTAACGCGTGTTTAGCGTGTTTTATATCAGGGGGCTGAAAAAAGCTAGGAACTGGCCCAAAACGACCAATGGACTACAAGTTACTGGCTGAAACCTCACCAAATTGGACTAACAGGTCGCTCAGTGCTTCCCACTCCCACTGGTAAGCAAAGAAACTTCCCTCCTTCCAAATAAGGCTATGAATCAGTAACAGGAACTATAACAAAAGCCCAGGGATCAGCAACTCTGAAACTGGACTACTCTAACTCAGTAAGGCGTGAAAACAAGAGATATATATTTTTTTAGAAAACAAGGGTAAAAAACAGACAGTAGATGCTATAAATGCTATAAATCGGCTAGCGCACTTTAGTGTATAGCCTACAGAAACAATTTGCAACAATAAGAAACTTTTAGTAACAATTAGAAGTTTAAAGTGCAATAAACAGTAAATATGCAGAAATCACTTTCAATATAGCAGCAAAACAGGCGAAATGCAGTCGCTAGGTAAATAGCAGTGGGAAAGCCACAAAAAAATACTTAAATCAGGTAAAAGTCGCTCTTTTAGCTCTCTGATGCTTGGATCACTCTGCTGGCCACCACGAGGATCTGTGCTGAGTTTGTACAAGCTGAAAAACGTGCGTTTAGCGTGTTTTATATCAGGGGGCTGAAAAAAGCTAGGAACTGGCCCAAAATGACCAATGGACTACAAGTTACTGGCTGAAACCTCACCAAATTGGACTAACAGGTCGCTCAGTGCTTCCCACTCCCACTGGTAAGCAAAGAAACTTCCCTCCTTCCAAATAAGGCTATGAATCAGTAACAGGAACTATAACAAAAGCCCAGGGATCAGCAACTCTGAAACTGGACTACTCTTAACTCAGTAAGGTGGGAAAACAAAAGAAATATTTTTTTTTGTTTTTTTTTTGTTTTTTTTTTTTTTTTTTTTTTTTAGAAAACAAGGGTAAAAAACAGACAGTAGATGCTATAAATGCTATAAATCGGCTAGCGCACTTTAGTGTGTAGCCTACAGAAACAATTTGCAACAATTAGAATCTTTTAGTAACAATTAGAAGTTTAAAGTGCAATAAACAGTAAATATGCAGAAATCACTTTCACTATAGCAGCAAAACAGGCGAAATGCAGTCGCTAGGTAAATAGCAGTGGGAAAGCCACAAAAAATACTTAAATCAGGTAAAAGTCGCTCTTTTAGCTCTCTGATGCTTGGATCACTCTGCTGGCCACCACGAGGATCTGTGCTGAGTTTGTACAAGCTGAAAAACACGCGTTTAGCGTGTTTTATATCAGGGGGCTGAAAAAAGCTAGGAACTGGCCCAAAACGACCAATGGACTACAAGTTACTGGCTGAAACCTCACCAAATTGGACTAACAGGTCGCTCAGTGCTTCCAACTCCCACTGGTAAGCAATGAAACTTCCCTCCTTCCAAATAAGGCTATGAATCAGTAACAGGAACTATAACAAAAGCCCAGGGATCAGCAACTCTGAAACTGGACTACTCTAACTCAGTAAGGCGGGAAAACAAGAGATATATATATATATTTTTTTTTTTTTTTTTTTTTTTTTTTTTTAAAAACAATGGTAAAAAACAGACAGTAGATGCTATAAATCGGCTAGCGCACTTTAGTGTGTAGCCTACAGAAACAATTTGCAACAATTAGAAACTTTTAGTAACAATTAGAAGTTTAATTTTTCAATAAAAACTGATAAAAAAGAAATATGCGTCTGTCTATGAAGTTTATTAAACTATTATTCCCGCTGAAACAAAAGACAGTAAAATACGGAAAATGTCAACCCGGTCAAATTCCCCTATGATCAGGGCGGTGAGTTTTTCTATAATACCCAAGTGAGGAATGGTGTTGAACGCCTTGGTTAGACCTGTTAGTCCAGCCTATCATGCTGCTCCACTAACCTGGAGGTGTGGGTATCCTTGATGAATATGGATACACCCCCTCATTTTGTGTTTCAGTCCGTGTTCTGTGGCCGAAATGTGTGGTATGAGTTGTAGCCTAGTAGTGCTGGAGTGCTCTCTGGAACCTTGAACCAGGTTTCAGTTATTCCACAGATGTCGACATTCTCCATACTTGGGAGTGCTTCGAGTGCATGCATTTTGAGATTTAAACTCCTGTCGTTGAGTAGCATAACCCTCATTTTTTTACTTGTGCTGTTTACGGAGGTGGGTTTGAATTTTGAGCCTTGCCTAAAAAAGGCACTATGGGGGCAGCAAGAGCCTTGGCCAGTATTCGAAAGCCAAGGGGTGACAGGTGCAAGACATCTCTTGTGAAGCAACGCGGCTTGTCGAGCATGTCATCCCAGGCTGACAGACACTGAATACCCTTTGAATGACACCAGAAGCTTAGCCAATTGCTGAAATTGATCATTTTTTCTTTATACTGAGCTATCATTCTTGGTGAGGGCAGGATGTTACTCAGGGTCAGGGTCATACCCACCTGGGCTACATGATCAGAGAGCTCTTCCATGTCTCTTTTCATGTAGTCCAGGAGGCATGCGTCTCAGGTCATTCACACCAACATGAACAATGACAGAGTCATATTTGTACATGTTCTGGAGTGACCTGAGTGCTTGTGTTATGTGGCGGATTTTGGCTTCCGACAGGCAGCTAACACTACCCTTCTCCTTGTCCACCCTAGTGAGTGGGGCTTCAGTGTGCCTGATTATTGAGTCACCTATTACTAGTGTGTTAGGTATGTTATTTCACTTTAAGGGCGGCACATTGATTTTGTGTTTTATGTGTTGTCTGGTTTGTGACGGGAGGTGCAGGTTTTGTGGGTGCCTGCTTTGGAGCTCTCTGATGCTTTTGCAGGTTTTTATTTAGAGCCTCTGAGTATGATTTCATGTATTTATGTGTATTCTTTGCCAGTGCTGGTTTAGTAGGTCTATGTGAGGCTGGAGGTGTGGTGCAAGTGTTAACCTTCTCCTCATGACTGTCTGCTCCAGTCTTGGGAGGAGATACCGTAGCCTCCAGTTTGGCTGTATAATTGCATCTCTCGCATATGTTAGTGTTTTGTGGTAGGAGAGGGCTGTCTGTGTATATGAGGCAGTTATAACATTGCCTCAGGATACCCAGATTTTCCAGCTGGACTGGAGATTACACCTGAAGTTGCCCTTTGGTCATGCCTGAATAGTAGGGTGAGCTGCTTAGTCACTTGGTTGGTGAGGGGTGGGTAAAGAGCCTTGCCCTGCTGGGCAGTCAAGTGTCGGGGTATATTAGTGCTTGCTATTTGGTCTGAGCAAGTGCCGGACTGTAGGATGCTTTTTGAGTGCTTAGGTTGAGAGTTAGATTAGTTTCAAGTGAAAAACTGAAGAGGAGACTTAGTGGAGCTGGGAATAATTTAACCCTAGCTAACCGGTGTTGCCCAGTGCACAAAACTGTACAAACACGTTTTTTAAACTACTAATTTCTGGACTGGAACCACTCCTCCAGGGACAGATGGTTGCTCAAAGTTCCCCTATCTCACAGGTGAACAGAGAAACTTCCCTCTATCCAAGTAAGGTATGGGCAACTCAGAAACTTGTAACACAGCCCTGAATTCAGTACTAGCTTGAAAACTGGACTATACTAGCTTAGAAAGGCGGGAAACAAGATTTGTTTTTGAAAAGATAAGGCAAAAGCAGTAAAAAGTACACTTAAAACAGCTTTAAATGACTACAAGCGATCAGAAAAGGCTATCACACTTTAGTGTGTAGCCTACAACAGTTAAACAATTTATTTAAACAAAAAACAACTTTTTAAAAGTGCAGGCAGTCAAATAAGTACAATATGTGAAAAAAACAAGCTTTTAAAAAACAATAAGTGCTGGAAAATCAGCATTTAGGTGAAACAGTTAAAACAGCAAGAAAATACAAAAAACTGATACTCAATCACTCCAAAGTTTCTCTTTTAAGCTAGAAGGCTTATATCAGTTTAAGGCTTTCTAGTGTTTTCCAGTAGGTTAGTAACAGGAAAGATGGGAAACAAGTGCAGATGTGGTCTTTTAAACCAGAAAGTTGAAAGAGATGGACATCTTCCCGAATGGTCAATAAACTACAATTCCTGGGCCAAGAACCACTCCTCTTGTGGTAGACAGGCTACCTAGTACTTACCACTCCCACTGACAAGCTAGAAGGCTGCACTCCAACACAAAGGCTTGGGGGCTCATAAGCTTGCAAACAGTCCTGGATACAGCAAATCTGTACCTGGACTAGACTATTTTCGAGAAAGTTGGGGATCAAGCACAAACACTGGCTTTAAACCAGAAAGTTGAAAGAGATGGGAAAAAACTGCCCAAACGGTCAGTAGCTAAAATTTCTGGGCCAGGAACCACTCCTCTTGTGGTAGATAGGCTACCTAATGCTTATCACTCCCACCGATAAGCTAGAAGGCTTCCTTCCAACACAGAAAGGCTTGGGGGGCTCAGAAGCTTACACAGAGTACTGGAAACAGCAAATCTGTACCTGGACTAGACTAGTTACAGAAAAGGTGGGGAACAAGTGCAAACGCAGGCTTTTAAGCCAGCAAGTTGAAAGAGATGGAAAACTGCATAAACGGCCAATAAACTACAATTTATGGGCCAAAAGCCACTCTTCCCATGGTAGATAGGCTACCTGATGCTTACCATTCCCACTGATAAGCTAGAAGGCTTCCCTCCAACACAGAAAGGCTTGGGGGGGGGCTCAGGAGCTTACAAACAGTCCTGGATACAGCAAGTCTCTATCTGGACTAGATAAGTTACAGGAAAGGCAGGAAACAAGCTAGGATTTTTTTTTTTTTACAGAAAAGCAGCTAAAACAGCAGTAAATACAATTCAAATGCAATGCAGGCTAGCAGACGTGTATCAATATTATGACAAATACAGTTTAATTAAATGCAATTAAATTAACAAATGACTAAAAAAAATGCAGAAGGCATTAAATTAGAAGGCTATATATATATATATATATATATATATATATATATATATATATATATATATATATTTTTTTTTTTTTTTTTTTTGAGAGAGGGAACACAGCAGGATTAAGAGGCTACAGGGGTTGTCCTTCTCAAATGCTCTCTTTGTACACAGTAGGAGTGCCTGAAATCAGAATATGATCTCACTGCACTCAGTTGAGTGAGCAAATGAGATAGGCCCAGAAGGAATATGCAAATACAAACACAAAGGGTGGGCAGTTTCAAAGCCACCAAGATTAACACAAAGACAAGAACAGAGAGGGTGGGTGGGAGGAACACAGTGGAGACAACAAGAGACAGAAACAATACAGCATCACTATAAATAAAAGGCAAGTGTATAAATACAGCACAGTGCAAGTAGTATTGCTATTTGAAAAGCATCTGATTTGGGACCTTTCTTCATGATTCTCTTGCTGAGAGAATGAGAGATGTGCTCTCGATGCACAATTAATACAATTAAGATGAGTGGCATAAAGCAGCAGTAACAGAAAGTGGGAAACACAGAGAACCATTTGATTGTTATGCAAAGCTCTGCATGAAATAGCATAGTTCAGGTAATGCTACAACAGCATTACTATGCAAAGCTAACCATGCGGGCAGCCAGAATGCATTTCACATTGCATATTTTACTGTGCAAGTTTAAAAAATGGTTAGGTTGCCTAAACTCTGGCTTGCTACATACATTTTTGTTTTAAATACATTCTTGGGAAAGTGAAACTCAGAAGCCCGGAGTAAAGGGCCATATAACAGAACACATTCAATGGAAAACCAGGCTAAAGGCTTTGTTTGATGTCTATTGTTATATACAGATAACTAATTACCTGAATCCAGCCATGCTAGAGATGTGAAACTCTAGCTCACTGAAGGAGGGGAGATGGGAGTAGTAATTTTGCTCACCCACCGATTCTTATAAGTAATAGCTGGTTTACATTCTATAAGTCACTCATTTTCCTGATAGATTTTTTCACTTTTTTTTTAAGAATAATTCTCTCTTTTCCCATACTAGACTATTCAACAATGCCATAAATAAGAATATTTACATCACTGTATTTTTATCAAATCATAGGAGGTTACTAGGCTAATGGCCCTGGTGCCCTTACATGCCTAGCCAAGAGTTTATACAAAAAAGGAAACCTCAGTCAGCACCTGTTGCCCCTGACAATGATGGACACAGGTAGAAGCCCTGGGACAAATCTGTGGTTTCCCATCCACTCATCAAGGTTGTGCTTGAAGACGGTCAGTGAGGTGTTCTGTTTGACATGTATGGGAATTTTATTTCACTATTTTAGAATTAACTTAAACCTGATGTTTGGACATGGTATTATGTTAGAATGGTGCTTGTAGTTTAACGGGAGCTTTGGTTTTACAGGGGTCAGATTAATGGCCATATTTATTTACCATACAACAACCAAATAAACTACTTTTGTAAATGCAGCATTGTATGGATTTGGTCATCTCTTCTCTCAAGAATAACTGCAGTGGTACAGTGCTGTAAAGCATAGCTCTCAGGCATACCTCTCAGCTGTCCACAGTTTTGCAGAATACTCTGATTTTTTCGCATAACTTTGGTCTACTCCTCACAAAATTTGTGTTTTTCTGGCAAATCACTAAGGATTGAATTCACTAAATAATGACAAACACCGAGTTTCAGATTTCATATCCTTCAGAAAATGCAAACTAATGCAATATTTTTGAGTGTAACAAGTTTATAAGTTTATCAGAATAATATTTAAAATCTGTCTCTGATTTGGGGCCTATCCCCCCATTATGTTTGTTTTTTTGTCCAAATTCTTGC
The DNA here is from genome assembly GCF_019279795.1 of Protopterus annectens. Taxonomy (NCBI): domain Eukaryota; kingdom Metazoa; phylum Chordata; order Ceratodontiformes; family Protopteridae; genus Protopterus; species Protopterus annectens. The sequence continues at coordinate 768,279,232 of NC_056741.1, read as the reverse complement.
ACTAAGAGATTTAGAGATATGCTCTCAAATTTTGCTGATTTTGCAGGCCATCGTTGACTTTGCCTCATATTTTTGCACTCTCCTTTGTAAAAGTTTGTATTTTCTGGTAAATCACTAAGGATTACAATCAGTTAGTAATACTGAACACTGAAGTTTTAAACATCTTATTCTTCAGAAAATTAAAACTGGCATAAAACCTGACATTCTAATAACTTTTTGAGTGGACTAAAGTAGTTGTTAAAAATTATCTGTGATATGAGGAATTTATCCCTCATTATTGACTTTGTCTCTTACTCTTGAATGAAAAGTTACAATCTATGCTACAAATAAGCAAATACATTGATGATTTGAAGCTTTATTGGCCACAGTGAAGCTGTTATTTATTTCACTTATTTATTTTATTTTACATTTCTTGACTGGGAGAGTCCGACTGGATACATGTCCATTTTCAGCGGAGGCCCAGGGAGAAAAGCTCCACAGATTAAGAGCAAGCAAGTATGAGATTTCTACATAGCAAGCAAGTATTCAGAGGAAAACACATGATTTAACAAGATTCCATAGTTTTAAAGTTACAAAGTACAATATTCATTGATTGTCGCAAGTTTTAACAACATTCCATAGTTTTAAAGTTACAAAGTACAATATTCATTGGTAGTCGCAAGATTTAACAAAATTCCATGGTTTATTTAACTATTTAATATAGCTTTAGTATAACTTTTTTCATTCAAGAGTAAGATTTAGTATCAATAATGAGGGATAAATTCCTCATATCACAGATAATTTTTACCTATTAAATATATTTCTGATTTTTTTTTGTTTGTTTGTTTAATGCTATCACATCATCTCTTGGGGAGTAGTACAGTTGTCATGACACTTTAGATTTAGCTATATCAAGCATACAGCAAGTGCTGAATAAGATGCCAGAATAATGTTTACTATTCCGTTCACAGAACATATCATTATTACTTATCCCAGATGCTGCATTATTTTTCCCTAGTTAAGTCACAATTTCCAGAGTTAAGTCAAGGGTGGCAAAATACATATAAAACAGTACCGTGCACTTTAATAACTTAGGCAACTTATGACAGGACTGATGCAAGTTTTGCAAATGCAATGTGCACGGTTTAGTATGAGGAACAACTGGTTTTGAAAGAAAGTCATATGAACTGCAGCATTACAAACAGCAAAATGTACAGCCTGTTTTCTTTGTGTAGCTCATCTCTATTGGTTCATTTCTGATAAATAAAAAATAGAAAAGATGACACAATGGCTTTCATATAGAGTAACTAACAATACTGACTGTAATGCTTTTCATATAGAGTAACTAACAATACTGACTGCAATGCTTTTCATATAGAGTAACTAACAATACTGACTGCAATGCTTTTCATAGAGTAACTAACAATACTGACTGCAATGCTTTTCATATAGAGTAACTAACAATACTGACTGCAATGCTTTTCATATAGAGTAACTAACAATACTGACTGCAATGCTTTTAGCGATTTTCATTGCAGTGAGCCAACAGCAGTCACAGCAATTCGATGTTTGGGTTGGGTGGAATTCGTATTAGCCTCTTTAAGTTCTGCACTTGTATTTTGGGGCAAGCTTGCCTCCAAAAAATGTAATGGTATCAAAGTAATAAAGAGAAGATCCTTTTAAAAACAATTGTCTAGAATTCTCTATTTTAAGAATTATAAATCAATGTCCAATGAACATGACAATTTATTTATTACTATTTAATGGGTTATCCACAAGTTTTAGGCAAAATCGGGATGGGTCTGTAATATAAAAGTTGCATGAGCAGAGAAATTATTTTGATTCTAGTATGATGTGTTTGGTGATTGTTTACATTGGTGGTGTTTCTGTTCTGAAGTCTATCTCAAGCAAGGCAAAAAGGAATCACATAGTGATTGTCGTATCTTTTGATCAATAATCCTATAATTCCTGGTAATAACCATGAGAAGATGCGTGCACAATAACATAATTTGTATAGAAGCAAAGCTGTATTCACAGAACAGACATCTTCCCCTTAGTATATTAGCCTTTAGTGTCAGCATTCAGTATGTTAGACTGCACTCACTGAAGGTGCTGTCCTCACTCATGTTAGGTTCTTATGTCAGAAATCACATTTATCTAATACAGCATCTACCTTTACATCTCTCACCACTATTTTCTGTTTTGCATTACGACTTTTTCAGTTGAGATGTATCACTTTTAGATTTATTTGTCATCTTTTCCACCTTTTATGGATGAACTGAGAACTCCTGTTTGATGAGTTAAAAAGGCGCTACCGCAATCGCAACCGCAAATACAGAAACGGTATTGGCATTCAACCGTTACAGCACTATCTGTCATAAAGCTGAAAAAAAAATAAAAGACAGACCAAAATATAAAACACAGATAATTTAACAGGGAACAAAAACAGGGCAAGAACAGGAATTAACTCATTGATTTAAAAGAAAATTGATGCCGTGGGCGGGAATGTACAACAGGTCAGGGGTGATGTCAGAAAGTGGGCAGTGATTAGCAAAGTTGGTGGCAATGTTTAGATTTCGGTCCGAAGCAAGGAACTGGTTTTACAAAGCGTATAGTGTCCCTTTAAGGGGTTTATTTGTGCATACCCCATGTTACCTCTAATATAAGAGGTTTTTAGGAATTACGCAGTGGAAAATCTAGTATGGCTAAATTTTTCTTGTAGTTTAAGTAGTTGAACCTAGTCAAGCTGGAAATGTAAGATTCTGATTGGAATTTCTGCAAGTTTTTCAGAGAATATGTAGTAAATTACGAGGAACAACATTTGTAAAACTTAGTGCAGACCAGTCAATGGCACTTGACCTGCAGGCTCTTTAACGTGGCAGTTTTTTTATCAGGTTTTCCATTCTAAGTGAATGGAAGTCTAATCTGACAACAAATGGTCATGCTACTTTTTATCACAATCAGGGCTGTCATACTGCATTTTGGGACAGATTTACCTTTCCAAAGGGGAAAAAAAAACTGTCATCAGGATGTCTGCCCCCATGAGGCTAGCCAAGGATAAAACAAAATTAGGAATGAATACTTATTTAGTAGCAAGCAGCTTTGAGAGGTGCAGAAATTCAGAACTAGATAAAAAATATATGTTTTTTCATCATTTGTCCATTTGTCCTTTAACAGATAGGATACACACCTTTAATGTTGTAAAATGAGAAGGCTGTGGGTTATATTCTCACTCCTGGTGATGGGATTCCATTTTGAATTGCCGACACTGCAGTATAGCATTAGGGTTACTTGGTTGCATTAGACTTTAAATACTGTTTCATACAGAACTGCCCACTGGCTCAGTCATCCCACATTTTCCAGGTCAGTATGTGTATGTTCACAGGTTCATAGGTATGTACTAGGCTGTCTGCCTGAGGGCATTTATAAGCCTAGCCAGAGTGTGTCGGCTTTCGCCACCCCATTGATTAATTAACTGAGCCTCTGTCAAGCAGAGCCAATGAACTGATCCCAGGGGTGTATTTTCTGTTACCCATCCACTCGTCAAGGCTTCTCTTGAAGAGGGTTAGTGAGGGGCTCTGCCTAATGTAGTTAGGAATTTTGTTCCAAAGCATGGGGAGTCTCTGTGACAGGAATCTATCCCTCTAGCATATTCTATTTATTGTTGTGGTGAGGTTTAGCTCACTAGAGCATGTGGCTCGCAGTGACTTGGATTTTTTTAGGTGGAGCATGTCCATCAATTCTGAGTTGGACATGGCTTTGTAAGTCAGGCAGAGATCACCTCTGAGTAAGCGATATGCCACTGAGTACAGCCGGAGTTTTTTCAGTCGGGCTGCATAGGGCATATGTTTGAGGCCAGTAATCCTCTTGGTGAGGTGCTTTTGTGGTCTTTCCAGCTGTTGGAAGTGTCTTCTGAAGTACATCCAAATGGGGCATTTTACTCTATGATGGGTCTGATAAGTGAAGAGCAGAGGGGTACTATAACCTCTTTATTTCTAAATGTGAACCCCTTAGTAATTAGATGGGCCACATAGAAGGATTTCCTAAATACTTTGGCAATATGATTGTCAAAGGAGTGATTACTATCTACCTAGGTCCTCAGATCTCTTATTACCTCTTCTGTATTAAGGGGCTGCCGCCTATGTGGTAATTCGTGGGTGTTTTGTTTTTCCCAAATGGGATGACTATGCATTTTTTGGCATTTAGCTTGAGGCCATGACTTTGACACCAGGTTTCTGTCTCAGTAAGGCCCTTTTGAAGGATGTCTGTGTCAGCCGGAGAGTCAATTATTGCTCCCAGTTTGCAGTCATCGGTGAACTTGGTTAGCCATAGTCCTCCTGTTTTTGCCTGTACTTTTAAGAAATATATGCCAAACAATAGGGGTCCCAGAACCGAGCCTTGCGGGACACCACTTGTGACTGGTTTAGAGTCGGACCTGGAGCCCGCTATTCTTACTGTGTGAGTTCTGTCTGTAAGCCAGTTGGCAACCTATCTTGTGACGTAGGGATTTATGTTCAGGCTGGTGAGTTTTTCTATAATACCTGAGTGAGGAATGGTGTTGAATGCCTTGGCAAGATCAAGGTAGGCTGTGTGAACCACCTTTCCCCTTGTCTATGGCCTCGGTGACTGTCTCGAAGTCACCCAGGTTTAGTAGGCATGATCTGCCCTTAACAAAGCCAAACTGGGTCAGGTCAAGTGTTTGGAAGTTCCCAATGTCTTTGTTAATGAGTTCCATGATGATGCGCTCCATAGCCTTGCAGACCAGGCTAGTCAGGCATATGGGGCGATAGTTACCAGGGTCAGTTGTGGCTCCTCCTTTGTGGAGCAGAATAACCATTGCTGTGCGCCATTCTATGGGCACGTAGCCTGTGGAGAGGCTGAGGTTGAACAGCGTGTTTAGGTAGGGGGTTAGTTCGTTCTATAGTTTGTGCAAGACGCAGGCTGGGACACCATCTGGCCCCATTGATGCTGTGTTTTTGGCTTTTGAAAGGGCTGTTTTCACCTGTGCTTCTGTGATTTCTGGGACACTACACTTTTCCGGTATTGTTGTGGGCCCTTTTGAAGGTGAGAGGGAGATTAAGTTTGCACTGAATCTATCTGCCAGTATGTTGTTAATATCAGTAGGTTCAGTATATTTTGTGCTATTTTCCACTGTCTCAGAGCATATCTGCGAGTTGCCACTTAGATTCTTGACATAGCTAAAGAAGTCTTTGTGGTTATCTTTTGAATACTTGGCTATTTTTCTTTCGAAGTTAGTCTTGGGTGATTTTATGAGGGACCTTAGTTTCTTAATGATACTGATCAGGGATGTCTTTCCTTCTTGGGATTTGCTTTTTTTCTGAACTAGTTTCCTCCTTTTGTTGTATAACCTGTTTATGGCAGGGATCCACCAGACTGGTTTCCTTCTCTTAGGGGAGTGAGTCTTGGTTTTACTTGGGATGGCACAATCCATGCATCCTTCTAGGTGCTCATAGAGTGCAATTGTAAAGGATTCTGCATCTTGGGCAGTGTTATCCTTTAGCATGGGGGCTGTGAAACTTACCACCTCTGCCTTAAGTAAGGTTAAGTTTGCTTTAGAAAAGTTTTTCACTGTGGTTTCCTTGGTTGGGGGTGGTGGTGGGGTGGACATCCAGGGTGATTAGTTTATGGGTTCTTTTATCCTACACCAGGGGGAACCGGGTTTGACCCTTTCCGGGGTTGGAAACGGAAGCACCTTTTTTCAAACCCAGTTTGGTGAATTTAAACCAGGGGTCCCAAAATTTTTGTGG